>NW_024069334.1:0-51404 GCF_009389715.1 Phoenix dactylifera
AAATCCTCCGCCAATCATTCTTGTGGAGGGAAACTAAGAGCAATTCAGAGACTGGGGATTGATGAGAGGAGTAAGCTAACGCATTGTTATTGATACCAATCTAATTGGAGCATCCGAAGCAGTTTGTCAGGAGAATAGATGACTGCATTTCAGTGGCATGACTTCATTCTTTTAGTTAGAGCATCCTTAATAACACATTTAAAAGACACGGCGAGGAAAGTGCTGCGATTCGTAGATGGTTAGCACCTCATTTACAATTATGAGAGATCTCTTAGGACGTAAGGGGCGATTGGAGCTTTTCTATTTGGATGCATGTATGAGTATGACCTTGTGGAGCCTTCAAAGACATTACTATGGGTAAGGCACTTAGGCACAGGCATAGCTTGGCCCGGGTTCTTGGTATTCAGGTTCACTTCTACTAGAATGATTTGGCAAGTCTTAATCAACCAATCCTTGAATTTGGTACCAATTTCCCCATGCCATGCGGCATGAAAAAGCTTCCTTTCATAGCATTACTCATCATCTTTTGAAGATGTGGTATCTTTCTAAAAGCTATAGCTGGATATTTGTTGGAATAATCATCTCAAACGAACTTAAATAATCCACAAGTAATTTAATTTAACTGAAACAACCGGTTCCAATGCATAGCTCTTCGACGTCATTTTCTTTCGATCCACAATAAAATAAATAGTACCTATAGGTCGGTCGAAGATGTGTTGTCACTGTTTTTAAAAGAGTTCGCCTTCTTACGTGCACCGAATTTTGGCGATCTCTTTTCAAGATACAATGGACTGTTAAATTTGTAGACGTGCATGGTATTACAAATTTTCTTAAACTCGCCAGGGTTTTTTTTTCGTATACTCGTACACGATAGTCTAGCGAGCGATGAAGAGATGATAGAAAAAGAAAGAAAGCAAGGCTTGAAAGGCTCTTTCTTCGCGTGAAACCGTGAAGAAACAAAGAAGATCTGAAGAATAATAAATGAGAAATAAGAGGAACCTGTTTTCTCTCCTTCTCAATATGACTTTCTATAGGCCTCACCTAGTTGGTCTCTAACATTTTCCTATTCAAGACGGTTTTAAATGAGGCGTCCGTTGAGTTCTTCAACAGACAAATTTTCAAAGGAATTAGCTTAAATGAAAGACAGTTTTATAACCGTTCTTTTCAAATTTCATAACCTCATAGATATTTATGAATATAGGTATAGTCCAACTTGTAATTCTATGATTTTGCTAATTATATTAGCCCAACCCACGAATCGGGCCGGCTCACTCCAAAGCAATTCATAGATATTTATGAATATAGGCCTCAGCTTATTCTGTAACCCAATAATTTTAATAGCCCAACCACTGATTCCATAGGTTTTTATGGGTGCAATCATGGTGCAATCATCCAAACAAGCTTGTAAAGAAAAGATTTTCATCATAGGCTCTCTAAAATTCATGAGAGATCAACCACATCCAAGCCTTATGTAAATAGATACTTAAATTTTAATAAAATTCCGCTTAATTATATAATGGAATTTTGAAAAGAGTGCTGCTACCAAGTAACAAATCAGATTGCCCCTCTCATTGGCTCATGTGGCTGTTAAGGATTGATACAATTCAAGGGCGAATAGCATCCAGACCGATCGATTTCTTGGAGCAATCACCGATTTTTCGCATCGAACCGGTGTATCGAGCGATGTCCTGGACCGGATTTAGCGTTTGCCTTTAGAAAAAGGAAACGGGCACGTGATAAGGGGTATAATTGTGAATATACCTTGAAATCCCCACATCCCGCCCGCCCCCGCACAATCTACCTTGAAATCCTCCAACGCCGCCGTTTCTCTCCGTACTCTCTCCCTTCTCCTTCTATACGAAGAAATTTATGGAAGGAAACAAAAAAAGCTAAAGAGGCAAGGAAGAATTCGTTCGATCGATTCGAGCAAATCGGCAACGTTTTCGCGATCATTGGGAAGCTTTTTTTTTTTTCTTGAATTCTTAAAAGCTTGGAATTCAAAAAAAGCGAGGGATTCGGAGAATGAGCTAACGGTAACTTTCTTGCTCTGAGTGGTTAATGAGAGAATAAATGGGATTCCGAATCCGTTTGCCTTTTATTGATTCCCAAAAAACTCCTCGGTTTTAAGTTTGTTTTCGTTTCCGGGGGGCTTTGGTTTGAGTCCATGGGCGGTAAGCCGAAGAGAGAAAGCTTCGAGGTCCTTTTCTTTTCTTGATTTCTGAGTCGTTTCTGGAGTTTATTCAAGTTCTAATTCGTATTCTTTTGAATTTTCTTGGGGGTTTTGTATATTGGATGTTTTTTCTTCACACGTTTTGTTTGGTTTTTTTCCCGAGATGTTAGATTAAGGAATTCGTGGATTTTATTTCGATGATATTTTAATCGAATGATTTCGGTTGGAGTATCGTACCGTAGCTCGTTCTTGATTTTATTTTTTTGGTAATTCTGAATATTAGTTTTTTATGGTTCACGAGAGCATAGTGAAAGGGAGTTTTTTTAAAAAATAATTGGGAGAACAAGATTTGATTTATTTGTAATCTGATTATGTGAAGAACATGTTATGTGGATTAACCAAAGTTTCTTTTAAAAAAATATTTTAGAAGCTCTATTTTTCTTCTTTTTCTTTCTTAGTATTTCTTCTGTGCCCTTGAATTAAAAAAAAAAAAGGTTGTTGAACTCTATATTAGGACCATTGTTTGAAACTTTTTTTACTTTTGTATCACTCTTTTATAATATTATTCCCTTTGGATGTTCCAAAGGGTGGGGATGTTCGTCTTTGTCTCATCTGGGTTTGTCCTGTTTCTATCATTGCTGCATCTAGTAAATTCTTATTAAGTCTTTGCTTAAGATTCTTCTTAAGTTTTATACATGTATTTAGTTTCTGCTTCTGGTTTTGAACATATTTTACATCACAAACTATGTTTTTATAGATTTTACTGACTCGGGTTTCTTCATATCCTCAGATGGGATTCTTTCACATCTTGACTGCTTCTTTTGTCTCTCTTGCTGATTTTTCTCCTGATTGCTTACAAAAGGACTTTTGTTTGACATCTGACAATTCTAGCAATCTTCTATGTCCTTATATCTCATCCAGGATAAGTGATTCTTACACGGCCTCCATCTTTTTACTTGAGCTTGGTGGGGTTTAAAAGAGGTTCTTCAACTCTTGTAAGACCTGTATTTCAACATTTATATATGGGTTCTAAGCTAATTTTTTGGTTTTTTGGGTTTCACATGGTTTTTCTACTCTTATTTTGCATATATTTCTTGATCAAGGATTCCACTAGTCTCCTGATCGAAACTGTTGAAAGATACTTCCTGTGCCTCACATGGAGCATAAATATACAGGGTTTCAGAAATGAGGAAGTTCTTTTCCTTTAGATCTTCATCATCCAGCAATGCAAACAGAAACCCAACACCTACAGCTCCTGTATCTTCCAGAAAGGTCAACAGCTATCAGGAGACACCATGTCAGAATGGTGCAAAAATTCCAGTGGTTGAAAAGATTCAGGATGGCTCTCAAATGCTCAAGTACTCTGCTTTTAAGCCAGTGAATCAACACCAGGAAAGTGATATTTCATCTTGTTCGCTTCATAGAAGGAGCCTTTCGTTTTCCTCTGCAATTCAAAGTGGCACAGGAGAAGGAAATATGTGTTATTTAAGCAATTTAAGCAGATCACCATCTAGCTGTGGAAGTTCACCCTGTCATGTCACCGAATGCCATGCACGGTAAGTGTATTATACCTATTAGTTACTGAATCATATGTTTTCTGTTCCTAGAGGTTTTCTCTTCATTCTGTTTGATCATTTTTTTCACGCTGAATTGTGATTATTAGGATGTTTTCTTAGTTTCAGATGAGGCCAACTTATAGACTGCAATTTGTATGCATGCATGAAACAGCACTTGCATCTTGTAGGCACTCTTAGATTTCTAGTTTTAATTAACTAAACAGGTAATTTGATTATTTATTTTTATGGTTAAGGGTTCTTATATCTAGATCAGCTCCCACAAAGATACTTTTATGTGTTTATTTTAGTGTCGCATCATTTGTTGAATAAGATATGTACTGCATAACTACATTATCGAGCTTTACATGCTTTCTCTCTCCCCAGTGAATTGACTAGGGACCACTGATACATTTACATCACTATGATGATGTTCTTGGGTAGAAGTGCTTTTAAGGCATTTCTGTCCGTTTGCTCCACCTACATTCATTAGGAGAAAAATGGACTTATAAGTTGTGATTGTCAAGCAGCTAGGATATCATGATCTATAAATTTATCAAGCCAACTCCCCAAACATGAAGTCTGGTGATGCCAATGCATCTGCACTTGTGATCATGCTTAGACTGGCATAACCCCATATTAAGCTTAATTTACTTTAGATTGCTGCTTAGTCACTTGCATGGTACTCTAATTGTTTTGATAATCAAGGATAACTCATAACGAATAAATAGTTTTAATTGATATATGTGTATATGCTATATGGTTGTTATATTTTTGCTTGCTATGCCTTTTTTATTAAATCCTTATGTTTTCTAATTCTTCTACGTCCTCTTCTGCAAGAATAAAGAACATTTCCTTTCTTTGTTGCTCTAAGTTTTCGGATGCATGTGCCTCTACAGAACTTCATAGTTCATAGTATGTTGAAATTGGAAAGAATTGGCTTTCACTGCAGTTGCATGCTGTCACTTCCTACTCGTAATTTTTTCCCTTAATTTTAACCTAAGATGTGGAAGTAGCGATTTTATTGGATATTTTATTTATTTTCACCTTCCTTGTCATAATAGCTGATGCATGTTGCTTCATCAACAGGTTAAAAGTTATAAAATATAATGCTTTGATTTGCTGAAAATGGCATTTGTATCACCTTTAGTTCTTTGATTGCCTTCATACTTTCCCTTATATAAGAATCAGATAAAATTGAAACATATAAAATTCAATTAGTAACATATGTTGCATGATAATGATGACCCAACAATACAGGGCAGCTTGGTTGCCTTTTATATTTCTGAAAAGAAATTATGATAACATTTTCTTTTTGCTGTAAAATGGAAGATGGGTGGATGAGAATTCTGATTTTTGCAGAAGTCATTTTTCAGATTTATTAACTTTTTATTGCTTTTAATAAAACAGTTTTTAGGAAAAATGACATACTTATTTCTAAAATCACCTTGTCTCTGATGTAAAACAGACGTTATGTGGACAGGCATTAGCCTCTTATTATAGAACTTGGGGAACCAGCATTTTAGAATTTTTAAAATATGTTCCTCAGCAAGATTTGTGATGTTGCAGATTGTGCTGTCTTGACTTTCATCATTCTTAGATATTATGCTGGGGAAGCTCAAGTAAACTTTAATTTAAAATTACTTAAACTGTCATGTTTACCTTGTTAGCAATTTTTTGGATATGGGCTTCTCATTGATAGCAAATTTTTCGAAAAAAGTACATTCCTGCTGTAATTCACTATTATGTGGGATCCCTATTATCCAACTCAAAAAAGATTAACTCTATAAGAGTTACACCATTTGTAAATTGAACCTGAACCTGTATATATACACATATATAAATATATACATATATACATATATATCTATATCTATCTATATATATATATATATATATATATATATATTATATATATATATATATATATATATATATAATATATATATATATATATATATATATATGTACACACATATATATATATATATGTATGTATGTATGTATGTATGTGTGTGTGTGTGTGTGTGTGTGTGTGTGTGTGTATATATATCTACACACACACACACACATACATACATATATATATGTGTACATATATGTATCTGTATGAATATATGTAAATAAATATGTATATATATGTAAATATATATATACATATACATATATATGAATATATATATGTATATGTATATATGATGTGTGTATGTATGTATTTATATATGCATATAAATACTATCTCCTTCTCAGACATGTACATGTGCTTGTGCACTAGGACTCACAAATGTGATCGTCTTTAGACATGAAGTACACTTGCTTATGATGGATTCTACTTTGCCCTCCCAAATTAAAAATGTTTCTTAGTCATATAACTAAACATCTGGAGATGCTCCTTATTTGGTGTCTCCAATGTTAAATTTCTTATCTTGTTTCAAACTGTTTGATCTGACTGTATCCCCTTTTTACCTTAGCTGCAATCCTCAGAATGCAGAAGGTTGTACAACACCTAAAAGAGGTGGTCGATCTGCAGTTCGTCATTTACATGCTGTTGAGAAACTAGATTCTCCTTGTTCATCCAAAGGTTGTCAGTGTTTATCAGGAAATTCACCTTACAAGTCTCCAATTCCACTAAGATGCAGGGCTGCTTGCCTAACTCAGGTTTTAGATAAAAACAAAATTCTAGACCACTATGTTGATGGAGAGCATCAGGATGTCAAATCCCAGAAGGATTCTCAGAACCATTTTCCTGATACTGAAAATGATTGTTGTCCAGCAAAGAATAAAGCATTTCCCTGCTCAGGAAGACCACCACGCGCTCAATGTACGGCGCCATCTTCACCATCATATAGCAAAGAGAACCTTAGAACCTACTCATTTAGAGAAGTAAAAGATATCCGACGCCACCTTTCTGCAAGAGATTGGAAAAGAGATGATCTCGTGCCAGCATCCCCACAGAGGCATACAAAAAAGACTCCAGAGAATCCATTGCATGCATGGCATGAGAGATCTATGATGAAATCACAAGATTATGACTCTGAAACTATTACAACAATTGAAGATATATATGAGGATTCATCAGAACATTCAAATGACATTGACCACCATTGTTCTACTGATTGCTCTCGGCCTTATGAGAATTTTAACGACTATTGTAATGAGGAGTCATTGGGTTTTCAAAGTCCAAATTGTTTTCTCAAAAATGTTTCAATGGACAATAAAAATGATAAATTCACAAGTCCTGTGCTATTGGAATGGGATATAGGCCAAGAGTTACTTAAAAAGGTGAAGGAGGTAGAACAAATTGTCATGCTTCTATCTGAGGAAGATTTGGAGCTGGAAGAACTTCAGAACTGCAGTTTAAATGCACCAGCATTGCTGCAGACAATTAGGAATATTAGTGAAAACAGGAAAAGCTTGGCAGTTGAGCTCTTATCACAGATAAAGTTCCGACTTGCAGAGAGGTCCGATGCAAAAGAGGGATTGAAACAGGCTAAGTTAGAACAAGACATTCGAACTAGGAGGCTAGAAAAGGAGAAGATTGAACTGCAATCAAGCTTAGAAAAGGAATTGGACAGAAGGTCCAGTGACTGGTCCTTGAAGCTTGAAAAGTTTCTATCTGATGAGCAGAGGCTTCGGGAACGGGTAAGGGAACTGGCAGAGCAAAATGTATCTCTTCAGAGGGAAATATCTTCACTTAAAGGGTTTGAGGTGGATACAAGAAATCAGATTTTGAATTCTGAAATGCAAGTAAATGATCTGACAGCTAGTTTGGAGCAAGCAAGGACAGAGAACCACGACCTCCATCAAGCCTTATCACAGTTGCAGGAACGCTTAAATGGTGCAGAAGAGGATCAGGAGTTTATCAGAAGAAGCTACAAGGAGAAAGAGAGGGAGAACAAGGAATTGCAGAAAGTGGTTGTACAGTTGCAAAGGGTGTGCACTGAACAAGATAAGACAATTAATGGTTTGAGACAGGGCTTTACTGATGAAATTGCAAAGCAATCAATAGAGAGAGGCGATCATGAAAGAATGTTGCAGATGGAGATATTAAGATTGACAGGTGTGGAACAAAACCTAAGGAAGGAGGTAGAGACTTTGAGGCATGAACTGGAATCCCTGAGGCATGAGAACATGGGCCTCTTGAATCGCCTGCATGCTACTGGAAATGGCTATGGGTTCTCCGCAGTTAAGCTTGACCAGGAGCTTTGTGCCCAAGTAGATTTCTTGCAGCATAAGGGCTTGTCCTTGCTCCATGATTTTGATCAACTTACTGGTGAGTTATTGAGCTTTATAAATTGCCAGAAGAAGTGTGAACATGACCAAGAAGCTAACAATGATTTTGATGGATATCCATTTGCTGACTACACTATGAAATATCAGAGTTTAAGGAGAGGACGTGAAAATTTTAGAAGAAGTATGCAAACAATAGCAGCAATTTTAGTCGATAAGTCCAGTTCACGAGCATTGGATTGTCAGTTAGAAACTACAGAACATGTCGGGTCACAGCATTCAAAGGTATAATCCACTTTTTATGTTTTTATACTTTTACAGCCAAAATCGAAATTTTGATATTCTAAATCCATCCCCAGTTTTAATATTACATCAGGAACTGTATAAGTATCTTTGTAATCTGGACAGTTGATATTTGAAATGCCTGTCCAGTGTAGCCTTGTGATTACTGCATGAAATACTAGACAGATTATTCTAGTACATATTGGTGGCATATGTGTGGACATGTGATCCATTGTCTGCTTCTTTCTTCATGCCATCACTGGGGCGGAAGCTATGATATGAGGAGAAAGTATACAGATGGATGGCACCTGCCCACGTATGTGTCTAGGAAGAACTTAAATTTTCAGTGTTGGAGCTGGAATATAATATAAATAGTGATAGTAACAAAAGTTCTACTAATTTGTGGATTAAAATCAGTGTGCAGTTTCGTGATAATAGGCCTCTGTGAAGATCCTTCCCTACTGATGGTATCTAGGATTTTTCTCTTGAAATCCTTTTTTGCCTGATGTTTTCATTCTCCTTGTATAGGATCAACTAGAACATGAATTGATGGCAGAAACTATGCTAACGAGAGTACTGCGAGAGAAGCTATGCTCTAAAGAACTGGAAATTGATCAACTAAAGGCAGACTTGGCTTCTTCAATAATGGTTCATGATGTCTTGCAAACTGAGATTCAGAGGCTGCAGGACGAACTATCCGGTCTCACCCACAAGATGAAGGATACAGAGCTTCAGGTGTGGCATCATCTGCTAAACATATCTTCCATTAGTATTATCTTGTTAACGATATGGATGTGTTGTATATTTGTACATTATAATAACCATATGCTGACAGTTTCCTAAACATATCAAGAATTAAAGGTATAAGTAAGGGACGTCTACATATTAATGGCATCGCAAAAAGCTATACAGCTTGAATTGTGTTTCTAGAATTGACAGCCGTATTCTTCCATGTTCACAATATATTTGATGTGTATGTCTATTAATGGCATCGCAAAAAGCTGTACAGCTTGAATTGTGTTTCTAGAATTGACATTCATAGTCTTCCATGTTCGCAATATGTTTGATTTGTATGTGCCTTTATTTTATGATATGTATGTCGGTGTGTCTAATTCTGCTGCTCGCAATCTCGGTCAAGCATTTTATAAATTATTATTTTTAAAGCTGATTGGATGTGGCAACCTGATTTTACATGTTGAATAATTAACCAGTAGCTGGCATAATAATAAAGCATATGGATGTACATATGTTTCATACACAACTATACATAAATGTACTTGTAACTTTTTTCAATTTCTTTTTAAATTTTTCATCTGTTGTAAAATTACATCTTTTGCTTTCTCACGGACTTCTTTTTATAGACCAAGAAAATGTTTTCCCATCTTTTGTCTTTTTGAGTGTCTTGATCTAAAAATTACATCATACAAACTTACCAGCAAAGCATTTATAAATTATATCAATAGACCAGCAGATGCATCCTATTTGCTTTGAAGATGATAGCATTGTTCAGTGTCAGTCTATGTCTTAATGAAAAAATCTACATGGTCCATTGTTAGCAGCAAAAATTATTTAAGTACATGGGCAGATGCCTGTCACCATTCTGCGCTTGGCTTTTTGTCTTCTATTTAAAACAGAATTGAGCAAGGTTATAGTGGTATGTGTTAGCTACTAATTAGCCATTTAAACTATGGTATTTTCTCTGATTTATTTGTTTTATCTCGAATAATTGTAAGTGATAATAATAAACAGATGCTGAAGAAAGATGAAAGCATCAAGCAGCTCCAGCATGATCTACAAGAGTGCACAAAGGAACTGACTGCAACTCACAATATACTTAGAAAAGTTTCTGAGGAGAGGGACCATATGTGGGAGGAGGTGAAGCGTTCGAGAGAGGCAGTTATGCTTCTGAATCATGAGGTCCTTTCTCTTAAAAAGAAAATTGAAAAACTTGAAGAAGATGTTCTCACCAAAGAGGGCCAGATTGCTATCTTGAAAGACAGCCTTGGTGACAGGCCATTTGATATCATCTGTAGTCCTAGATCGGTGAAAGAATTTTCACTGGAATGAGTACAAATTAGATGAAGGCTGATGAATGTAAGTTCGTTCTTAATTTTTTTGGTGTTGGTTTCCTTTTCCTTCTATTTTAACATGCCTTTCTTGTTTCTTTATTGGGTAAGGTGAGAGTGCCTATTGCTGTTAAAGTTTTTCTTGTCATAAACTACATGTTCTTTCATAGTATTTTTTGGAAGGGCTTATTGCTTAGATTTAAAAGAAGCAACTGTTCAAGGAGAGCTTGTTTCTCTCTGCTCTTAATTTACAATATTTTTATTTTTCTATGGACCATATATTTCCTAATTGTGTATGTACTCGTTTCTTTGTACAAGGCAGTTGTATAAATAAAAAACTTGGGAATGTACATGATGTTTAGATGCATCTGATGGGCTAGGCCAATTATATGAACATTCTAAGAAGTTGATCATGAACCTCAAATGGTTGTTAGTTATGTGTTTTGGTAATGGTGTTGACTATAACCTAGGCTGTTGATGATTGTTTGGTTTGCAGGCATGCTGTTTTGGTTTAGGTCCAGGAAAGCAAGAAGATGGTGAAGGTTATACAGTTAGGGTAAATGCTTTCTTAGGGTTTTTTTTTTGTCTTTATTAGATTGCACTAGACCTATGGATGCTTTTATGGATCTGTTGATCTAAATTAAGGTCGGTTAGTGATGGGTGTGGATGCTGAATACGATTTTCAGTGGTCATATTATGGTGAAGAGAGGGAACTTGCTTAGAACTGTGTACATTGCAGGACTTAAGAGACAAGTTTTGAATAATGTCAATGAGTATACTAACGGAGTTATCATCTTTGGCTTTCTAAGAATTTGCCCCGTACAGGTAGAATAGGGCCTCATAGCTTCTACAGTTTTATTGCCGCATGTATAATTTATAAAAGAGTTGTATTCATCAAATAAAACTAAAGCTATGATAAGAATTTTGGCTTGCCCCTTATACTATTAACAAAAAAAAGGTATGCGTTGCTATACTTGAAACCTTTGAATTCACTTCTCCAGTCCAAAAAGGAATCCTAATCCTCTCAATCTATGGACCTATTTTCCAAAAGACTAAATGACTAATTAAATGGAAAGCTTACTTGGAGCTGATAATTAAATAAAATAATGAGAAATGTGCATAGTTGTTCTATGTATTGCTTTTGTGCACATTCCTTAGAGACTCTACCGACAATTTTATAAATTAACAATGAGACCCTAAATGTTGTATGAGTTAGAAGGTTGAGCAAAAAAAATGTTCTAAGTAAAGAAGTTGAATGCGATGGAAATAAGAACATTGATATGAATGTGGTAATGCTATGAAGGATAGAGTTAGGTTATGCTAAACTAGGATGTTATAAGCAATGCTTTGGAAATCAGAGGAGGTCTCAGTGAAAGAGAGGTACTTAAAATGTTTTGAAGGATCTAGAAAGTGGGCTGAAAGGCCTAAGCTGGCATGAGTGGAAGTTGTGAGAAGGACTGTGGAAAACTTTTTGCTAATAATAAAGATAACAATTAAGACAAGTTACTGGAAGAAACGATTCATAAAGCTAACCTCAAAATGACGGTTTTGGATATAGATTTGAACATATTGACCTTTTTGCTTTGAGTGTATAGATATCTTGCCTGATATAAAGTTGTAGACTTGTATGTGCATATTCTATGTGAGTACCTGCACTTATCTTTTGTAAATTTAAAAGTGGGTATGTGTCGTGCATTTACTCCAATACATGCTTCTCGAGCTTTCCACACACATCTATGAAACTTGTGTAAATAACCAGCATGAATACCGAAAAATTGGTAGTGATACATAGGAGACCCAATTTCTCACCAGGACAAAAAAAAGACCTTAGCACCAGCAGCAACGTGCACATCTGTCATACAATAATACATTATTCAACAGCAATTCTGTACTAATCACTATGTGAGAAATACCTGATTGGCTTTTTAATTTAAATTGCAAATCTTGCATTTGATCATCCTATATAGAGTAAGTTTTAGCAATTTAACACATCAAAACGATATTGATGTTCGCAATCAACTGATTCTGCTTTGAGCATAATTCAGGCTTTGATTTTACAGGTTCCTTTTATTGGGATGTTGTTCTAGGCTTCTCGAGCTTATATCAAATTTATCAGAAGAAATCTTTCAATGTTTGACAGTGTCTGGGTAAACAACCGCTGTTGATAGAAACAAATTGTACTTTTCATATATTTTGTTTGTCATTCTTGTGTTTTTCATTGATTGAACACTTACAGGTAAGTTTGTTGGTGTCGTTTTTTTTCTTTAGTTTCTTTTATAGCTATCCAAATGTTTAACGGAGAAAGATTACTGATACAGAAAAATGGGGGTTGTTTGATATTTTTTGTGTACATAAATGAGTCCGATGGCAAACTTTATGCAATAAATATTGTGTTACTGGATTTCTAATTTTTTTTAAAAAATATATTATTGTTCCTCTCTTGGGGGATTGGCTACTTAGGCCTGAAAATACTGTTATTTAAAATGACCAAGAAGCAAATGGCCGTCCTAATGATAGGCCTCTTTTGTATCAATGTTTCCCTCTTCTCGTTTTGGTATACAAGATCACTTATACCGTAAATTGTGAAGCCAAGATCAACATTGGTCATATGGAATGTCACAAGAATTTTTGTTGAGAAGTATAACAGCCTATCATGGCAGATATATTACCATTCGTTTGTTCGTTCATGGCACAATTTATATGTAGTTAACCTTCATATGTACTTCAAAATAATTATGGATTATACTTTTGTGAATTGCCAATAAAATATCATATGATCAATAATGCTGCATTCTTGTAAGATCCTATTCATGCAGGACGAGGCAGTCTTTAATATAATGTGCTGTGAACAAAGGAAGAATATAGACAGATGTGGAAAATGTTCAGTTCATAAAATTGTCCCGATTTTCTCTTTTGATGCTTTTTAGAGACAAAAACTCTTATGTTTTTCAAATCTCTCCTGAAGACTGGAGAAATACAGAGATGTTGTTGTGTTTGTACTCCTTTTGATTGCCCTCCTATCATGTATTCAAGGAATACTATAATATCTGAAAGTAGGTTAAAAATACAAGCATCCTTATAATAGTAAAAATCAGCAGAGATAACCTCACTAGTGATGCAATGATAGAAAGGAAGATGCTGCATAACAGAAAGAAAGCTACTATTTTGAGGAAGTATCATTACATATTTGTCCTTTGGGATGGATGCTGGTTTTAGGCATGTGAGTTCTACTAAGAAGCTTGAAAATTTCTGAAACCATGTTCCATATGCTATCCACCTCTGTGGATCTTGAGAGAAAAACAAAGAAGAAATCCTTGGGGAAATATCGAAGTTGAGGCCTAAATGATTGAGTCCAGCAGAGAGGGTATGGTTAGAACTTGGCAGTCAAACTTAGCGTAGGCGAAATGACCTAATTTTTAAGTCTGACACTCTCTTCCATTTTGCATGTGAAAGTCTATATACTGGTTTCTTCCCTCCAGTGCCATGGCATTTTCATTTGGAATCTACAGGCCAAGGGAATCCAGAACATGGTACTTCTATGTCTTAACCTGATTGGTGTTCTGATATGTACCCTGGAAAGCTGGCTAACCCAGCTAACCTAAGCTAAGCCAGCTCATCTAAATCTAGAGCTGCTTGCAATATAAATATCAGGGGCTACTGTTTGATATCAGTGGCATGGTCACATGACTCCTATAAACTATTGTGATGAGGATTGTGAGGGGATCAGAGATATGAATAGTCAATTGAGCATCACATGATCAGCCACTTCCAAGTCCCAAGCTATATTAGAAAACAAAGAATGGATTATTGTTTATGATCACTGCAGAGGGAAATTTATTTGTAGATTCATATTAACCTGTAATAACCTCTATGTGTTGCTCAGTTGAAAAGTCTAATAATGCAGCACCGAATTCAGAGGTTTGGTGGAAATGATAGGAACGGATTAACAATACAGCTGAATCTTGTTTTTTTGTTGTTGTTACTATCCATAATCATGAAGGGGATTTCACTGAATTGATATACCTTAGTTTAAAATAATGAGGAGTGCCTTGGTTATGCTTATGACTATTGTTTCAAAAAGATGAGCGTAAGTGAGGCTTGTTTGTTATGGTAGTCACGTACCGTGTGATGTAGAATGGACTGAAATGGCATGCTTCAATATTGGGAGTTATTTTAAATTTTCCCTGCTTCAATGCTAACATCCATGTGATGCCTAAATTTCACATGACACAAAGCAGGCTATGATCCAAATTAAATTGGGTAGCTCACAATTGAAGGATAAATACAATTTTGTTAACCATGCTTTTGTGTAATCCTCTTGTCACATGGTATCTCCTGCCTCTCAAATACTCCGCTCTTTGTTCAGTGAGCTGAAGTGTAATTTTTCTTTTATCTATTGCCTTTATTAAACTTGTCTTTGTAAGGTGTAATAGTGGGCTCAGAGATCTTATATAAATGGACTCCACCATCATCTTTTAACCATCCCAACCAACCATGAAAGCCATCTTCAGAGCTTGCTATGTCCTTTCTGTTTTAATCCTCCTGCATTTCTATCTTAGCTTTCCATCACCTTCCTCCTTCCAGAGCAAATCTCTAGGAGAAAAGGTCCACTTCAGGAGGCTGTTAGACCCTGTGGCTGCCAACTCTGTTAGTCTGAAAGGCTTCCATGCAGCGGTAGACAAGCAACCTGAGATAGAGGTCAGTGCAAGCTTGAGGAGGCTGCCACCAAGCAAGTCAAATCCAACGCAGAATTAGAAGAAAGATTAACAGGAAAGAGAAACATTCTCTTCCAATATTTTTGCACTGAGCTTTAATTCCTTCTTTGTATTTTATGACTTTGTAGGGGAGTTTGCTCCTTGATCTTCTGCTTTAGCTTTGATGACTTTAAAGAGTTTTCTTTGTAGGCCATGCTAGGGTAGATGACATTGGAGGTAAACTTGTAATGTTTATGCAAGAGATCGAAATATTGATTCTCTTATCGGATGACAAGACCATCAGCAATCTACTACACAGTTACTAGGAAAGTAAATAGAAAATGACATTTTACTAAATAGAAAATGCAACTTGCAAGATTAGTTCATATCTAAATTTTGTGTTCGAAAGTAATGACATTTTACTCATTTGAACGGCAATCTTGTTCATTCCCCATTAAAATATACCAACTTTTTTTCTTGTAAGACCCTTCTAGGGAAAAGATAGTAAATGGTGCCACTAACTTTTTAAGTGATTATGATTTTTTAATTCATTTTTCAAAGGTATTCTACTGAATAAATGTAAAACTTAGGCTAGTTGAAAGGATAAAAGATACATATATGATTATTTTTTTTCTTGTATAGGAAATGGTATCATGATACAATTATGATTTTTACCAATAAAATGATAGAATTGATATTATTTGGTGATATAATCAAATACCATAAGAGACACCCCTTCTATTACACAAAAATTAAAGAATAAAAGACTCAAATTTCGTATGGAAGAACCACAGAATGAGGACCATGGTGGCAACCACAGAATGAGGACCATGGTGGCCGTCCTCATCTGCAGAAATTATCATTTTAGATAATTCTATAGATATCCCTGGTTTCACCAATTATTCACCACCTAATAACATAGTAACTGCTCAGGTAAACTAATTCGGGAAACAAGAGCAATATGGAAGTGAAAATGGAAAACAATTGTTAAGAAAAGATCCTGGTATAGGAAATAGAAAATGTAATTAGTAAATAGATAACTAAATTGCTGGAAGGATTCAAACTCATGACCTCCAGCCAATTTAAGCTTCGATATCGTGTTAACTAACTAATTGAACCCAAAAACTTGATCTCATAGGAAAGGATCAACAATGTATGTCAGGATTAACGCTTGTCCCATCCCTTTTTCAGTGATACATTGTAAGCATTTTTTCCTAGAAATTTCTTTTCCATGTTCAGATTTTGGAGCAAGTTTCTCAAAAGAATCATTTTAATTTCCCTGAAAAATCCAATGTAGGTATGAAACTGTATTCTTGGTAAGTCTAGTACCAGAAAGGATATTATAGTAAAAAAAAAAAAACTCAGCGATTTTCTTCCCTGATTTGAGAACAAGGCCATGAGATGAAGCTTGGTAAGCTTCGGAAACCACCCGGTCTTACTAGTTATTCTTCAGACAAAATTACTTAACTTCCTTTCAATCGCCAATTTATTGTAAATCTTGGTTGGTAAAAATTAAAAGCATAATTTTTCTTGTTGTTTCACATTTTTTGTTGTGTTTCTCGCGAGGGCATCTCTTTCTAAGATCTAATATTCCGAATGAAGGAGGTGAGTTTTTTAATTCATATCCCACGAACTCACTCCGGGACGCACTGGATGAACTGGAAAAGTATAAGGGAACAACAAATCCAGTCTATAAAGGCGGATAAAAGGCATCTCTTTCTAAGATCTAATATTAAGGCAACATGCCCGCCTCCCTATTTTTTTCGTACAAGTGATGCACATGTCATCTGTCTTTCTTGCTGGAAGCTTGTGGCTTGAGCTCCCAGTCCGTAACCACCACGCGTTTCCCAAATTAGCTACTTGCGACCAAAAAGATTTATTAAAAAGGTATTATTTGAATTTTGTAGTCCTGTGGTAGGCTAGTTTTGTATAAACACCAAAGTTCTTCTCTTAATGCAACTAAAGCACATGACTCCTCTCTCTCTCTCTCTCTCTCTCTCTCACACACACACACACACACACACACACACACACACACACACACACACACATATATATACACACACACACACACACACACACACACACACACACACACACACACACATATATATATATATATATATATATATATATATATATATATATATATATATATATATATATATATATATATATAAGTTACGGAGTTCAAATCCAATTATAAATATTACAAGAATCTAACTACATGCGCATGTGTAGTCCCAATCCCTTATGTGCTATAAAAATTTCAAATAGGCCAAGAAATCCTAACAATATTTTCTGGCTCAGTTATTTTCAGTAAAATTGTACTATTACAAATGGCATCAATGCAGATTTGGACTATAGCTCACACATGACTAAGATATGCTACAAACTTAGAGAGCATGTCTACATAGATATGTATGTAATCCTATGTCGGTTATACGTTGAAAAGATCTTTGGGACCAAAAAATTTTAATAATATTTTTTAGTTATTTTTTTTAGATAAAATTTTTGGTCACGCATCCTCAAGCATTAGAATCTAAGTACTGTAGTGTATAGGTGGGTCGCCTTTCCCTTCCCGTGAAAAAGAACAAAAAAGCAAAGGAAGCTTTAGGCTTTTAACATGGCGAGAAGTACTCGCCAGTCACTTCAATGTCTTTTCTTAAGCAACGTTAAACTGAGGGGGAACTTATCCAATACGGTTGAAAGAAATTGAAGCCAAGACTCCGGTGCATTATTTGCTAAATGCGTTGAAATTTCTTGGCGCGATTTGAATCAAATAGATGGTCTCTTTCTTAGTTAGGGGTGGCAATAGGTCCAGTTGGGCTGGGTTCAAATCAGGTCGAGCCAGGTTCGGGTTCTCTCAAAATACAGCTTTTTTGTAACCATGTTGAAAAATTGTAAACCTGCCCAATCCATTTGTTTCATATAAATCCATATCCATCTACCTCAGTTACATTTTTGTTTCCCAGTTATCTTCCAAAGTTTTTCATTTTTATTTGTATCCGAATTTTGGGGATAAATTTGTGTGCTAGAGAAGTCGAGACCTTATAATTGTGAACCCAAACAAAAGAGACACCATCATCGTCTTGTCCTGCTGGTACCTTGTGGATAGATCAACCAGCAACACGACTCCACTTATTTTCGTTCCAGCTTCTGGATCTTTTATTAATTCCTCGCCTTGAGCGCCAAACAAAGCATTTCTTGGTGCAAGCTGTTCTGGTATCAAAGCGACAGCAAATAAACCATAATTATGACATCCAGGCCCAGACATCCTTTGGACATTAACAACCGTGTCAGGGACAAACCAAGAGCCATTCAAAACCACAACCATGTCAAGGGTTCACAAGCATCTAAGCAGATTTTCTTTAAACCTCTATGATGGTCTAGTCCATGACAACTAATCTTGAAGGCTATGCTTGCATTGGTTCAAAAAACAACATTATCAGTGAGAAGTGAGAAGACGAGGGTTGTAGCAATAAGTACACCTCTTCTCTTAATTCCATCAACAGAAAGTGGGTCATCCTCCAGTGAGAACCAAAAAAAAAAAACCTAGACTGTTGAGCTTACAAAGAATGGAGACATGCATGTCCCCACAGACTTCTCAGGAGATCTCAGATTGTCATCTGTGACCACTTTAACAGATAATAAACCCATACTTCTGTCAACAGACATTTCCATCAGTGCCGATCCTACTCTGCCTTGACTATATCTACCTATTCCACTAAATATGTCACCCAAAAAAGGGCTACTAATATACATATTAAGACAGATTGGGTCATGTGGAAGAACCGAAGCCATTATACACTTTTCATTGCCGTTGGACAGGCGGAGTTGTCTGCACTTGCCCATACAAACCAATTCCCGAAGACTGGTAAAACCCTGCTGTAGCTGATTGCAGCTGCTGCTGCTGCTGCTGCTGTAGCGGTGGCGGAGGTGGAGCACCAGGTCTTGTCAACCCCATTGATACATGGGTTGGCAGAGGTGGCGGCGGGGGAAGAGGGTTACCCACATAACCAAAAGGTACCATACCTACCATCATTCCACTAGTCTGTGCATACTGCTGCTGCATGGGTGGTGGTGGCACTGGTGGCAAAGGTGGCGGAGGTGGTGAAAATGGTTGAGTTGCATGGGACATTGGCTGCATACTTGTGGCCGAGCCTTGGGGCAGTGCAAGAGGAACAGATGTCATTTGCTGCGGTGACTGATGCTGAACCTGTCCGAAATAGGAGCCATTACTCATATCAGAGACAGTCATGGGCTTCTCGAGTCTGGGTCTTTTATCCACTGAGAAAATGGGTGGGCTGCTCGTAAAGACTCCAGTACTTAGACCACTATTTTTGGAAGCGGCTTCTTCAGCAGCCAAAGATGATAAAATAGAGGTCAGCACCTGTGCTGAGGAAGATGAAGCAGTGAGCTTTGCTGCGACAGCTGCTGCTGCTTTCTTTTGCTCCTCTTCTGCACTGCTTAAGGTACTTGCAAAAGTTGTCACAGGTTGTGGTGGTTGAACTTGCAGGGTGATGGGTTTTGTGGCGGATGGGTTGGGTTCTGTTGCAGTTGTTGTTTCTGGTGGAAGAGTTATGATTGGCTGGGTCATGTTCGGAGGGGTGAGGCTAGGGCCGGGACCATTGCTGGTGGTGGCTGAACCAAGTCTCTGCCTCATGTTGCTGGCATGTTCGATCTCAGCTTGAGCAACCTGTAAATGAAGTAGGAACATTCAGACAGGTGTGAATGCAAGCAACAGTGGTTTCACAAAAGATATAGGTCCAAGTCTCAGCATGCAGAATGTGGATGATACTTAAAACTAGATTTAGTCCGCTCCCCTTTGCTAAGAAAGATGGAAAGGAGCAAAAGCCAACGACTAATCATGATAGGGGATGAAAAAAAGTCCTAATATTCCCCCCCCAAAAAAACATGGGCATGGATCAACTCATCCATTCTAATAGTGTGAGCAAACATGATCATCCAATCATCATGGTTTATTTGCTAAGTGTGAAAAGAAATAATTCAAAACTGAGTTGAGAAGTTTCAGCCAATATTAAAGCAGCCAATATGATTTCATTCTAAGAACCGATACAACTGTTGCAAATCTCACAAACTGATATACATACATGATCCTTCAAAATCCCTATATATGATCGTTTCAAACTGCACATAAGGACTAACCCCAGTAAACAGCCTTCACCCAAGGGTGGGGCCTTACCTTTATATGCTGCTCTTGGTTTCCGGAGCTTTCATTTTTTGATGGCCAAGGGCTCTACAGTCCATCATTTTCCCCTCGATAAATCCATCATCAACGTCTCTGAAAAGCCATGGTTCCCACCAATGAGAAGCAAACACCATCCATGGAGCGTGAGTGTAAACCTCAGTGAGAGCTAGAGTCCCAAGTTCCTCTTGTCCTTGGAATCATCTTCGTCTCCTTCCCATCGTAAGAGGTAGTAGCACCAGCCCGAACCTGACAATACGGGGCATACCATACCATACTGATTTGGTACCGGTATAGGATATGGAAGGCGTACCGATACTCAGTACGCCGAAAAAAATCCATACCATACTATACCAACACAGTGCTAATGTGGTACTGGTAAGAGGTCCCAGTCCTAGTACTGAGTCAGGGAACCTTGGGTAGTAGCTTTTAGTTCTTTCAAAAACTCAGCAGTGCTACTGACCTTCTCACACACTAATGCCTTATAACCCCTTCATGTGGGCAAAAGTTAGCATGGAAGGCTAGACCTCTAAATTTTGTGCCCCTTAACAAGGCCGGACAAGGCCACAAGTCAAGCAACTCTTCTTGTATCAATTATATATGAACAATACATTTGTTTGATGTAATTTGCTAAAAAAACATGTACACCAACCTCCGATTTTCTGATTCTTTGGAAGAAAGATCACGTTAATTAATAAATAGCTGTTGTACATATAATTTGAAGATGACATCATTGATGACAACCTTAGGGGGAATGCCAAACAAAATGTTTTCCTAGACTGGTGATACCACATTGGAAGATTCTTTCAACAGATCTGGCATCTTTGGTGAGAGACGAGTCCACAGCCAAAATGAATTCAGATCATTGGTGATGATTTCACAGGGAATGTTGAAGCACATGCTTTTCTAGATTTGATCACAGTATTAAAGAATTATTTCAACTGATATGTCATGTCCAATGAGCGATCAGCCCGCATAGCTAATATGAATTTTAAAAGGCCAAGCTTACAGAGTGAAGCAAGATCAACTGGCTCACTAAAAGCACTTGTTTTAGTTCACGTGATGAAATAGCTCTTCAGCAAGAAATTTTACCACTAAATTCTAAGGAAAAGCCACTTGCCAACATACCTTTCTCAGAGTGGTGAATCATCAGTGAACTACCCTATTTCTACTGCTCTCACATATGCAGAGAAGGAAATTATGATTGACTTTGAAAGTTGAATCAATTTTAAAGGAAAACTTGCAAAAAAGAAAGAAATTCATAAAACCAGAATCTGGTTATATTTCTGGCTCAGACCTCCTGCAGGCACTTGTCTATATGAAACGTCCTATGATAGGTTAAAATGAATTTTGTATCTGACAGGGTGATCAACAAGTTGAACTTGCTGGTTGAGATGTACCCACATACCTACACCATAGAATTGGATAATTGCATGATCATCCTTATCAAAAAGTTATGTCAAGCTTCCTTTATGCTTGAAAAGAATTGAAGACTCTATAATGTGATGCAATATTTATGCAGGTCATGCACTGTCATCTTGACTGTTAATCTGTGACTAAGAGATGCAACAAGATAAGAATACAAACACCTTCACCTTCATGTCGAAGAGTCGTAATATGTGCAATCCAACAGGGTGGAAGGAGTTGCCCAGACAAAATTGAGTAAGAATAGTAGCTAGAGCCTCGAAAGAACTTATGTGAAGATAGGACGGGAAGAACAACAAGAAGGCATTGCATAGAAACAGAGAGCAAGAAACCAAAGTGATCTAATTGAAGAAAATGAGGCCACCAATATCAAATATCGCGCAACTGTGCCATATGAAGAATAAGAGACATCTATCTCTCTTCCATCATATGATATGATCTCTAACTAGGTTAACATGCATGACAAGGTTCCTTTAAAAACCAATATGAGCATCAAGGCATCAAGAATAACAGAGTACTATCATATAGATTGAAATAGAGATGAAGGCCATAAAATGAAAGCCACATGAAGATCAACTATGTTACCAATTCGCATCCGAACTCAAGATCAAAACTTCCTCCAAAAGAAATATAAGGAGCAGTATATTGCCCCATGATCACATCCAACATTGAACATAATGCTATGCAGCAAAATCCTATCTCTTGTCTAATCGGCTTTCATTTTGAGGATCATGAAAGATGAAAAAACATACTTTATTAACCTTCTTAAGGACATTAGAATTCAATTTTTGAAAGATAAAGGCATTATCATCTATGGAAATCCATGGGAATCTGAAATTTGCAGGTTCTCTCATTCTTTCTAGCTATTTTCTGTTTGCATGTAAGAGTCTCTTAGCAAAGGGATTACATAACCTTCTTTTAAGTCACAACATGAGCCCTTGATTCTCTTTCTAGCAGAAGAGGTGATTTCCTAATTATATTTTGCATTTCTTGAACAAAAATGAACCCATGACAACTTACATAAAAGCTACCATCCCGACCCATAAATATAAAAGCTTCATTTTATTCAATAAAATAAATGGTTTCTCTTCTTTCATAATGTGACATCATGACCAGAAGGCATGCCCCTTTTGACTCGAGGTGCAAAATCTAGTTTATTTAGAGGTGTCACTCGACCTATCTCTCCATTCTATCTTTTCTTTTTTATTTTCTTTTAAGCCGCACCCTTTCTACACAAATCACTGAAAAACAAAGAATCCATCCGCTTGCCCTCTTCTTCATTTCCAAGGATGCTACTTTAACTTAAACAGGGCCACTAAACTTAAGTTCTACCAAAACTTGAAAAGGTTTAAATCTCTAATAAAACCTCTCATATCCCTAGGTTGCCTCCAGATTATTTTCCTTATGTCAAACTTATTACATTAATTTCTCTCAAAGGTTGGGACTTCTATGGTTCAACTTAAGCAATCTCATTAGTCTAAGATAGAACCTAAAAACTTTAGTTTTAGTTTTGAATCTCTATTTATCTTCTATTATCAAAACTCATAAGTTCCTCCAATCAGCTCATTTCTAATTTTAAGCCTCCTAGTTTTGTACCACAGATCCACATGATCATTCTTATAATTACACACTCTCACGCCCTATCTACTGCCTCCTAGATATATATTGTACAGTTTGGTTCATGACTGTCAAAGATTTAATGGTACTTAATGATTCAAGCTCTCTAGAGAAAGGTATGTCCTACCAATACCATACTATGCTGGTACATTGTTGATAAGGTGCAATATGCAATGCTCGATATGGTATGGTACAACTCCCTATCGATATAGGGTTGGGGGACCCTTTTCTAATACCCAGCCATGTTACAACCCAAAATCCAGTAGTACAGGTTGGTACAATACAAAACTGTGCGGAACCAGTCGGCTCCACTCAATGCAGGCCGATTCGGCTCCTGCACTATATCAAATCCTGATACCATACTAGTATGGTATGCTTGATAAGCAAAATAGGTCGATACGGAGAATCATGCTTTGGAGTGTGTATCAGTACATCTCTACTTAGTCCACCCTATTTTGCTTTTTTTAATATATCACATTCTATTTAACCATCCTATTGTCATTTCTTTTGGAGATATCATATTCTATTTAACCCCCTTATTATTGGAAGTAGGGTATGCCCTAAAAGCCATTTAGCATATTAACTTTGAAATATCATGGCTATCTCTTCTCCACATGGTCATAAATAATTAGAGAGTTGGATAACACATGGGCCTTTGCGCTAGAAAAAAGTTTGCAAGTTTCACTATTTATGTATTCTATGGGAAGAGTTAGGTCATTCTGGATACTCGAAAATTATTCATAGTTATGGGTGAGGTCAAATATCGCACTAATATGGCTGCCATTTATACAATGACCAATAAAAGATTGGAATGACTATTTTGTCGTAGTCATCAGAGTAGTGAAAATTAAAAATAGTGATGAAGATGAAGTAAAAATTAAGAATCACGAAATTTCTAAGAGCGATCATGTTAGGTATTGAGGATCAATTACTCATAAGAAAGGAGATATTGAAGAGGATGATATCCATAGAACTAAAGCAGAGTGGATAAAATGGAGAGGTGCAACTAGGATATTATGTGATCACAACATACATGTCAAGTTGAGGCGAAAATTTTATAGGGCCGCTATACTACCAACTATGTTTTATGCTACAGAATTTGGACAGTTAGAAAATAACATGTGTGCAAGATGAGTGTAGCCAAAATAAGAATGTTAAGATGAATGTATGGTAGTAAAAAAAAAAAGATAGAATAAGAAATAGTCATTTGTGAGGTAGCACATCTAAGGATAAATTGAGAGAATGACAACTTCGATGGTTTGGACATGTACAACATAGGCTGAGGGATGTACCAGTATGAAGAAGTGATTTGATCCAAATAAAAGGAAGGAGGAATAGAGGTAGACCAAAAATCATGTGGATGAAATAGTGAGGAAAGACTTTACATCACTACATCTTTCAGTAAGAGTGGCGCTAAACGGAGTGGAATGGAGGAAAATGATCGATATAGCCAACCCCAACTAGTTTGGGATTAAGGCTTAGTTGAATTGAGTTGAGATGTAACGAACAACCTCAATAGTCCTATCTGATGACCCTCTTAAAGGCCTAGCTAGGAAGGAGCCTAAAGATC
Source organism: Phoenix dactylifera (assembly GCF_009389715.1). Taxonomy (NCBI): domain Eukaryota; kingdom Viridiplantae; phylum Streptophyta; class Magnoliopsida; order Arecales; family Arecaceae; genus Phoenix; species Phoenix dactylifera. The sequence continues at coordinate 24,817 of NW_024069334.1, forward strand.
AAACTACTTAATATTTTTTACGGATATAAACATTAAGAATTTAGCTTTCCATAAGCACTCCATAGTTTTCTCACAATAAAACAAAAAATTTCTACAATTCAAATCTATGGGAATGAAAAAACAAATCTGTAATATCTTTTAAAAAAATAGATTAACTCGTGACAAGGTGTTCATAACATTCCAATAATCCATCAAACATTCTAACTCGAAAATGGTTATCTGATTGATTGTAGATATGCATGATTGATTCAAGGGTGAGGGATTATGTACGTGTCATTATCATAACTAGTAAAGTATTCACATTCTTCATTCATGTACGTGTCATGCTTATCTATCTAAAATATTACTTGGAGAGTCTTTTCCAAGTAACAAAGGGTGTATTTACTAAAGAAGAGAATATCTTTACATAATTGACAAATATTCTCTCAAGTTCTATTTTTAACTCCTCTTCCATTCATACCAATTTGACTAGTTAATTAACCTACTAGGAATAATGAACTTTGCCCACTAGACAAGACCTACTTGGACATATTATACTTGTTTTGGGAAATACATGGCAACATAGATGAGCAAGCGATGGTCATGTTTTGTCTATTATGCAATGACCAGCATCACATGACCCATAGTTGTGCACTTTATTTTCTGAACTTAAGTGATATGCTGGTATACTATATTTCTATTATAATTACTGTACATCTTGGTATTACAGCCAACAATCAAATATCCCTTCCCCTGTTGGTTTCACAAAGCAAAGGCGCTTCATTGTTTTTGCTATAAAAGATCCAACTCAAGCAACACAAATATCTATGCTCTAGCTTGAGAGGTATGGTGTTGATACAATTACAATGTCATCGCAGTCCTCACATGGCCAATTATATGCACTTCTTTGACAGCAGGGTCAATGGAACCATCCCGAGCTGGGCAGTTTCGAGCCGTCCTAGCAGCTGATCGGCACGGTTCCGGCAACGGAAACAAAATCCATTGTTGGAGGGGGGAAGGAGAAGGAAAGAGAAAAAAAGAGAGGAGGCAGGGGAGGGAGGGAGAGGGAAAGAAAGAGAGAGGGAGGTGTAGGCCGATCGACGAAGGGCCGACAGAGGCCGGCAAGCTGCACGGAGGATGCTCCTCCAGGCTCCGCAGCCAGAAAACAGGGCAAGTCCCCTGTTTCGTTTGAAACAAGGGTCTGACCCTATTTTTATTTTGCGATTTTTAAGTAAAGTAGGCAAGCGATTTGCCGACTTCACTTAAAATCGCAAAATAAAAAAAGGGTTGGACCTTTGTTTCGAACGAAAAGGGAACCCGCCCTGTTTTTCGACCGCAAAGGTTTCCTCCGCCTCCTACCTGGGTCGCCGGCCTTCAACGGCCCTTCGCCGGCCTCCGCCGACCTCCCTCTCCCCCTTCTCTCTCTTTTCCTCTCCCCCACCTCCTCTTTATGTCGGTACGGGCCCGCCACAGCACAGCGCGAGTCCGTACTGACTCATCCTGCCGAGCAACCGATACGATGCCCAGTACCACTTCTGCCGACATTGTTTGACAGCTTTATTTATGATGCGAGTTTGATCACTAAACCTATTCTTGATGAATATAGGTGAAAAGTAAATTGTATAGTGATGTAGTACAACCTAGGGAAAATCAACTAGGGGTTTAGAATGATATGACAAGGTGAAGGCTTATTTAATGGTTTATTGGTTTTTCTTTATTGGAAAAAAAACAAAGAGAGTAGTCTCTCACCACTATGAATCTAGGTCTCACAATAGGGTTGTAGATCTCGCATGTTTGAAGGCATCAAAAAATTGAAAAAAAAAGACAGTTATCACAACCAAACCGGATATTCACCCCATTAAAGACTAAATCAAAAATAACATGACATAGTTATACAATAAAATTGTGTAAGCAACAAATGCAAAAATTATGGTACATTTATTTTTCTTTGAATACTAAATCTGAAATGATTTCTCGCATTAAAATACTTGAAAATAGGGCAGAATAATGATTGATGTCAGTTCTTACTGACTAAAAAATCAACTAAAATACTATGAATGTTACAGATTAATTCGACAAACAACCAATAAAATGAATTGAACTAAGGCTTTACTAAGTTATTCTTTCAAAAGAAAAAATTAAAAAAGATACTAAATGACCATATAGAACCATTGCTTTGAGATTTCTTTTTGCCAATAGGACCATGGAGGCTTGAAGCCATAGAGAAAAATAGGTAACCTCAAGCTGGGGAAGGGGATGGTCAATGGCACCAGAGAGCGGGTAGGAGTGCCATCAATCAGGGTCTTGGTACCACACAACATGGGTATATTAGGAGGTTTGGTTCTAAATGTTGTCTTGGTACCACTCGACACGGGTATATTCGGAGGTTTGGTTCTAAATGTTGACCCAGACCTTACACATCCATCAATCATGTCAGGTTTTAGTTGATGTAAAATTATAAGACCCATTGGGTTTATGGGTTGAGCATGGATAGAATATGGATAGAGTCCAGGTCCAGTTGGGTCCATAGGTAAAGGGAATAATGGATAAAAAAAAGTCAGAGATGCTAATAGACTGATAACTGAAGGTGGGATGATACTACTGATGGACCCTTAAGGTGGGAGATGACATTTTGGGGGGGGGGGGGGGGGGGGGTGCGGGGGCGGGGTGGTGTGGGGGGTGCAATATGTCATGGTAAGACAAACTTAAAGTTTATTGATATATTTATATAAAAAAATAAGAGAAATTATCTATTACGTAATATGTATCAGGTCCCTGAAGGTCAAAAGTTGACATAGCAACTCATTTCTTATGCTTCTTTTCCTTTTTTTTCAAAAATTTTCATATGTTTCGAATTCTATAAGTTATTTTATTGATCTCTTTGTCTTATACACATTACTTGTATGCCAACTGTATCCAGTCTAATAACGGATTCATATTCATACCCATTTATACGGATATATAACTAATATTCAACTTGTATATGTATCTATTTTTGATAAAAATGAAATTGACTAATATCTTATTCATACCAGCATCTATTTTTTTTAAAAAAAATGAATACAAACACTTTAATATCCATTAAATATCAGGGTATTTGTATACGTATTTATTGAACAAAAATAAGCATGGATATGGAATGCTAAGACCAATCCACATCTAATTGGTTCTCAGCCTATTACCCCTAAACCTAATCTATATTAGAACATCAAAAGTCTAATTGCGTTAAAAAATACAATGTCACACTGCAACAAAATGCTCAAAAATGATCCAGAAAGATATGCTTCTTACATGATATCATTTTCGGAAAAAAAACATAAAAAGAAGTGATTTTTAACTGGTAGTATGATTTAGATATCCCCCATTGGAGTGGGATTCCATGGAAACAGTACAGCCTCAAAATAGCTCTCGTGGGAGAACACTAATACTTACTTGTATTTGAGTGCGGACAAGCTCCAGCTTTGATTCCTGAAATAAGTCCAATAAGAATGTATAAAAATCACAAAATCTCAGTGTTCAAATATAGATACTGCTTGTTTAACAGTTAACACGGAATCAAGACCTGTTCTTTAAGTGCTTCCTTTAGCAGAGCAATCAAGGATGATCTAGCCAATTTGACACTTTCAAGTTGCTCAGTGCATTGCTTTAGAATGGTTTCCTGCTCCTGAAGGTCATTTATCAATGGTGATCCTTGTTGATTACCTGAACAAGAAAAGCACTTAAATAAGGAAAAACCAGAATCAAGAGGATGAAAAATGGAAACAATTCCTTACGATGTTAAAAGCGGATGTATAAATGGAGAACCAGTAAAACAATTGGACATAGTCAAATGTCAGTATGTATTTTCGACCATGGGTTCATATCTCACCATCCCAGCAATGTGTATACAAAGTTTATTTTGACAGAAGAAAAAAATTCGTCCTCTCAACTTTAGGAAAACTTAGAAATTAAAACTTAATAAATTAAAAAAAATACTAGAACATCTTGATGAGGTAGAATACAACAACCTATTAAGAAACTTTTAGAAAATTTTTCAAATGTAATTCTTCAACAATAATATATCTTATCATAAACTAAATAAACAATTATTTGATCGACACTATAAAATGGGGGAAAAGGCTTTCACAAAAAGTTTACAATAAACCAAGTATCTTTAATAATTTAAAGATCTTTACAACTAGGCTTGGATGAGTACTCAACAAAATCCAACAAAGATATTTAAATGCACATCCCAATAGAATTCAACAAATAGTGCTGTACCGATGATATTCCACATCCCAAAAAGTCTTTCTGTAAAGGACATCACTTCATGACAAAGTTATAGGTTTCATTCAACAATAGCATTCAAAAGAAAATTGCTTAAAACTCATCAAGGAATAGGACTATGCTATACATACATGCATGCATACACACATACATGCATACATGCATGCACATAAATAAAATATACATACATATAAATAAAATATATATACACATATATAAATACGCACATATGTATTTGTATTTGTATATGTATATAAACCATGGATTCAAGCAAGGTCCGCCGTACCGGTACCGGTCGGTGTACCGGTGGCCGGCCGGACCAGTACGGTACCAGTCCAGTCCGGTACGTACCGGCCGGTACCGGTACTGTACCGGCCGGTACGCGGTGGTTTCAAAAACCACAGCGCGCGGCGCTGTAGTTCAAAAAAAAAAAAAATCGTACCGGTGCGAACCGGCCGACCCGTACCGGCCGGTTCGAATAAAAAACCGGAAAATACCGTTTTTTTGTCGTTCCGGTACCGGTCTAGGACCGGACCGGTACGTACCGACCGGTACGGGACGGTACGACATTCCATGGATTCAAGTATCCTGCCATGCTGATCTATGTTGTCAAATGTACCGTGCTGACCAAGATGGGCATAATGCATGGGATATGTACCTGTGTATTCTGCATGTTGGCTTGTGCTGGTCCATATTGGTTAGGTTCATGAGTAGGGGAGACGGAAGCAGATCCTAATTAGCTCGAAGAGGGAGCAGGTTCCAGTATGGGAGAGAAAGTAATAGGTTTCAAAAAACTTGGCAATGATGTTTTGCACCATAAAGCTTCATAGTAAATTTGACTAGAAGATTTTCCAGCATAAGTACTAAAAGAGAGATAAGTTCCTTATGCTCGACAAGAAATAAATCAGAAAAGCATAATATTTCACTATGTTCTCTTTTAACTTGCATATTAAGTCATGTAATTCGAAAGAAAAGCATGGTTCTAAACTGTCTGTAAGATAGAAAATGAATGGAAGTGGGGTTTTCACTGGCTAGAGTTGCATAGAAAATTTTCTCAATCATTACCAGCAGCAGAGGTTGACTGGTTCCAACCTTCCAGGAAAAGGCAAAAGAACCGAAGAATGTATTAAATCTTAGTAGATAGGTGCTTCCTTTTGTGTATGTGTGCAAGTGTACATGAACATACATATAATATATCTTACTGATATACATATAAGTTTGTTTATGAAATGACGGCATAAGAGGCCATTAGATAATTAAGCATATGATGATCGTAATTCGATGAAAAAACTCAAAAGGATCAATGTCAATGTATCATATACAGTGCACAGTGCTAACGTCCATGTTTTCACCAGATTCACAACATTTATAAGATTTTGAAAGTGATTCTAAAGAATTGTTTATACCTTGAGCACAGGCATCATTAACATCCTTCTCCATCGTCTCAACAAGATAAGCAGCAGCTTTGCATTTATTTAAGGCAGTATCTTCATTGAAATGTTCATCGAGTATAGCTTGATATGCAGTTACTACCTTCTCAGGCATTCCTCCAACAGCCAATTTCTAAATGTTGAGCAAGCATCCATGATAAATTATGCATTTAAAACCTTATTTGAATGGAAGTCCATGAAAAGGAACAGAAAAAGGACCCATGTAGAAGGAAAATTTTAATAACTCACAATTCTTATTGAACTTGTATCTTTCTTTACTACTTTTATGGGATTCGAACTCTTTCCATTGTTATCCAACAAAGGAGAAGTGTTACCAAGAACATCATCTTTAAGGATTCGTCCACGAGAACCAAAGACTTTCCTTTCATCCCATATTTCTACCTGAATATCAAGGAAAGAAAAGATGATGATCAAAGTTTCAACATATAATTTCGTTAATAATTAGCAGAAAGATCGGGCTGCCTAGGAGGGATGATGGTCTCTTTCCTCATTCTTCTACAAAGAAGCAACATTGTTTATTGAAATCCATAAAAGAAAAACAAATAAAACACCATTACTTTGCAGATATTAAATGATGAGGTAGCAGTCAATACACTAGGGGAAACCCTCAATTAGTCAAGAATGGCTTTTAGCTGCAACAAGGATTATACGTGAGAATTCAGATAGGAAATGTTCTGGCATAAAGATCAATTAAACTAAAATTTGTGAATATTTTGAAATTTAAAGAACTGAAAAAAAAATCCAGGGACTGCTTTCTTTTGTCACAATCATTCCAGTGGTTCGGCATAAAACCTTCAGTCAATCCATTCCCTTAAAAGGTTTTGTCTATAAAGATCTTGGAGTAAATTGTGCATAGAAACAACGTATCCATATCTATTACGAAAGAGTTTATTATGCAAGATAGTACAGCATATCAGAATTATACACAAGGGAGCAAAAAGAAAATTAAATCTAACCAAATAAACGGCTATCTTATTCATAAACTACATCAAGTGTGCTATTATATCAAGATAACTACTTCATATTACATACATATTACAAAATAAGAACTATAACTGTCTGATAAACCTAAAATGTCATGGCAATTACAGAAGATTGCAGATTATTCTCTAAAGATAAGTGCCCAGCTTAAGGCAGAAGCTGTTATATATCATGTACCTAAATCAACATCTGAGTGTTCAGGGGAAAAAAAGGCATGAGTTCAAGGATAAGTGAGCAATTTCATGCAAAATTTCTAACTTTATTATATCTCAGCTATCTTTACACCAAATTGCCAACATTGTCAAGGAAATCAAATATTTGTGTAGTCCAATCTTCAGAAAAAGAACACTTGAAGTTTAAGGGAAGTAACCTTTATAGGCAAGAAAAGTGAAGATGTCAACCAAAAAATATTTGCTAAACATCATTAAAGAAAGAAAAATGGCATAAAATAAAACAACGTAAAACTGGAAAAAGGAAAAAGCAAATTTGCATAGGAAAGGCTGCAAGCAAAATGATTGCTTTAACAAAAGAAAAATACAATCTACAGCTATATATGCAATCAATAGAGAACATCATGCCAAGGTCTTAAAGGAAAAGAAAGTAGAGAACTTACTAATCTCATGACCACTTTCTTTCCATTGTCTTCTCCATTCTCATATACAGTTTTCAAACATCCAGGTAGGACCTTCCAAAACTCACTTACGAACTCACTCCCCTTGCGCCTGCTGTTCTGCAGAATATCATTTGCCAGATACAGAAAAGAGACTTTTTGTTCTTTCGGTGAGCTATTAAACAGTTTCTCCCATGTCTCAACAACTTCTTTGGCTTTCTTCCGGTGAAAAATACACCAATGTGACAATGCTGTTCCAGAGTTAAGAAACACTCACAAACACAAGCAGAACTAACCAAAACAATTTTGCTGCATTGACAAAAGAGAAATGGCTGAAAGGTACAAGAAAACTATTAAGCCCAGCCAAACAAGGACCATAGTTGTTATTGCATGATAAGTAAATCTTGAAACTTAAATCAATGTTTGAAACCGCTAATCCGTCCTGACCCAATGTCATGGAAGAGTCATAGTTGACCAGTCCAAACATGGGTCAACTGGAGTTGGACGGCCAACCACTCTCACCCAAATCCCATCAATCAAGGAAGTGGATCAACATTTTCCCTAATCTGTTGAGGCGTTCCTATTACCCTTTCAGGATTTCCTCATAAGGCCTTCTTTCTGAAGCCTCGACCAACTTATCTTCCTCCTAGATCTCTCTCCCCTTCAATCCATCCACCCTACCTTACCTTCCTAAAATCTTAATTAATCAAACGAGATCCATCCCCCTTCATGGTCGCTCACATGATACATCCATAAGAGAAAGAATCCAAGAAGAGCTCACATCCTCTCTCATGGTGATGGTCTCCCTCCTTCAATGGCATCTTTCTCTCCCACCACCGCGGCTTCTCAACCATGGCAACGGCTTCCTCTTCAAATAAGTAATGGTGCTCCCCTTGGGACCAATTAGGGGTGCAAATGAGCCAAGCAGCTCACAACCTACCCAAGCTTGACTCGGCTCGACTATGACCGAGCTCGAGTAGCTCGAATAGCTTTTCGAGTCGAGCTCAAGTAGCAAAATACTAGGCTCGAAGGCTCACGAGCCTCGTCGAGTATATATATTTTTAAATATCATATTTTATTTATTATATATTATTAATTTAATATTTTAGAATATAATATTTTGTTATATTTTGTTTTAAACATATTTTTTTAATTATGACCAAGGCTCGAATTCAAGCTCGTATGGCTCGCTTGATATTCGAGTCGAGACGAGTCAATCTCAAATATTGCTTTTTTTCTATCAGTCAGGTTTAAGCTTGGATATTAAGGTTTGATCAATCTCAAGTCGAGTTTCGAGCCTGAGTATTTTAAATCAAGTCGAGCTCAAGCCTCTAGCTACTCGACTCGACTCAGCTCGATTGCACCCTAGGACCAATGGTTGTGTTCAAGTCCGGCCAAGAGAGAGTAAAGGAAGGAACAAAAAAGCATATGCAATGTAGGGACAGCATTTTCTTTTTAATCTTAATTAATGAGTCAGCAAGTCAAGCAGAACGTCCAACCTAGAGGGTGGTTTGAAAAGTCGAACCATTAGGGTCAGAGGTTTAATAATTGTTTAGACATTTTTTGAATAAATGTGGTTTTCAGGTGACCCAACCCAAAATAGCTTTCGGGTGACAGATTCATGTTTACAGAAGGAGCATGCATTAAAAGTTATTAATATTTGTATGAAGCATCCAAACAAGAGATTGCTGGAACTCTGGGCAATCTAAGTCGCTTCTAGAATATGACATGCACCACCTCATGAATGTTGAGTTATCTAAAATGTAAAACAACAATTCGTAGCTTTACAAGAGATATACAAAATATGAAAAAATTATGACAGCTGATATACACAACACATCTTAGCAAAAAACAATACAACTTTGGGCAGCATATACTAATATTCGTATAGTACTAACATTCATAATGTGATATATACAATTTTACAGGATGAAAAGATCATAGATCGTAGTTATTTCAGATGCATATGCTAGGTTTCACAAGCAATAACCCCCACAATGGCATTTTCCTAATTTCAACATGGTCATAGAAACAAGTATCTTGTTAGCTTCATACAACAGTAACACAATAAGTCATGAATATCAGTTGAAACGAGCTTGGCTTTATTTCAAAAATTAGCAAGGATAATTGCAAAGGCACTTAGGTGAAATATGTGCAGATGCAAAAGAAACAAATGTAATCATTTTTAATCTAAAATATCAATAAACATAAGCAATCATTTTTAATATAATTGTGCAGGCTTATTAATACAAAAGTATGTATGTATTCTCCTCATCTCTCAGAAGAGCAGCTACCAATATGTTTAATCAACAGTTAATATAGCCATCAAAATTAAAAGATAGTCATAACATGTACATTTATCTCAGTTGGACAACAACCATCAAGGCCAAAGCAGATCAAAGACTAACAGGTTGCCCAGGAGAAAGTGAAATTACTGTTATGTGTGGGACTGTGTCTGTCTTGTTCCAATCCGAGACTCTGTTTCTCTAGTGCCAGTCCAAGAAGACAGGGTTAATGCCAAAAAAAAGAAACAAAAAAACAAAAACTTCGCTTCAATTAGGTGCTAAGCTGCAGGTCAAAGGGTATTGTCTTGAACGGCTTTGTGATGTTTTCTTGAAGACTCTGAACCAGAGGATATTGATTCCACTAACTCTTTGGATTAGGCACGTAAAAATCGATGTCTCAGAGTTTCAGGTATCTACCCTGTTTGCACGACTTTCTTGGTTAACTGCTGGCAACTTGATCGGTGTAGCTGGTATTCTTCTTCTCTTTGCTCTGACCACCATAGAACATCAATGAAACCTATTTTAATGAAGGAAACTGAATTTTGCATTCTTGCTTCCCTAAACCCTACTTTCTGTCTACGTTTATGTTTTATCCACAATTCCACATGCATGGTGCTTCACATATAGATTCCAACCCCATATTGGGTTTTATACTTATACTTAAAATTTCTGATTATACATGGCATGATACACCACAATAAGCTTGATCTCGATTTGACAAATAGAAGCATGACATCTAGTCTGCATATTGCATGAAAGGTATGATATTATTTTGGTAACATCTGTTAAGCACAATAAATCATTATAGCATTTTCTTTTTGGCAATTTTCAGTTAGGTGCAGCAAACTCTAAATTGTGCATACACATGAAAATAATTCAAGCAAAGGATACTTTCAATGCTTTGTTGTGAATTGTTCAGCTTAGATAGCTTTTCAGCTAAAACTTGGTTGTTGAAAGTGTTGTTCATTTTGCCTTTCTTACTAGGAAGTCCACATGAAATTTCCAGATTCCTGTCCCACGAGCTGCAAATGTAAGTTAGCATGTAGCAAGTCGAAAATCAACATTTCAGTAAAAGACAGAAAGAAATGCCATCAACTTGCTAAATAAAAACCTTTGTTTAAGAAAGAAATCTGAAAGCAACTAAGCATACAGGTTATGGCCATTAATATTATAGCATTTGGTTTTTTTTCCCTTTATGTTTAGGGGGGCGGAGGGGGGGATCCCAATAACTAAATCATAATGACAATTACTCACCTAATGCAAGAAGATCACACTGAAATAGGGGGAGAGCATGATTGCCATTTTGCAGTATTGAGAAGAACAAGACAACTAATGAAATAAAAACATAGGCTACAAAAGAGACATATACTAAAAAAACTCCATCAAGAAGAAGGTCCCAAGAACTAAATCATAATGACAATTACTCACCTAATGCAAGAAGATCACACTGAAAGAGGGGGAGAGCATGATTGCTGTTTTTCAGTATTGAGAAGAAACAAGACAACTAATGAAATAAAAACAAAGGCTACAAAAGAGACATATACTAAAAAAACTCCATCAAGAAAGAAGATATAGGCCTGACTTTAAAAGTACAGATATTATTAGATTTTATCTAGTTCCTTGAAAGCCATCTGAAACATTTTCAGCATTTTTTTGAAACATACAGTGATATTTCATCGTTAACACAACCACACAAGTAGTGTTTGCCATAGGTGATATTTTTCCCTTCAAGTATCCAAGTAGTTGGGTTGCATTTATAAAAGGGAGAACTGGAATTGCTAAACACTTCTTTTATGTTCAAAGCTATAGGTGAGGTTTGGTATTACTCTAACATGGTTGCAGCATGTATCATGAGATTATGAATTATTTTGCATCAAACAAGAAAGGTGAAGAGTTGCACTACAGGTTGTTGTATTTGACATCTAACAGGTTAACAATGTGAATTCATTTCATGAAATCACTGTCGAAGATTGAGATGTAGATTCCAAGTGCACAACTTACAAGAGTTCCCCTAATTTAAAGGCATGATCAAACTACACTCACTTTTCTTCTATTATGAAAGAATAACAAAAGAGAAGGCTAGTGATTTGTTAGAGGTGGATCTTCCTCCTATTACCTCCATTCAGGATAGGAGTTTTGGGGGTGACTTTGATGGATCAACATCTATTCAGCATGCAACAATATACACTCTTAAGGATACTCACCTATTAGATATTTTGGATGACCACCCAACCATGAGTCCATTATTTCCACACTAGAACTCAAACAACTAAATTTGACTCTTTCAGGCACTACTCAGAACTTAACTGAGACCTACTACACAGTAGCAGTAACATTCACAGAACACAATACTCATAATATGTTACATGACACGTGATATCCATTAGCATCTTCATTCCTTAGTTTCACCTTGTTCTTAAGGTGAAGATGCCCAATAATGTTTGACCTCTCTCTTTTCTATCAGCTCATCACCATCATTATAGTAGGACCTATTGGCATCAAAAAGACTATTTTTACAATGGCGACCTGGCAGAAATTTTGCACCACAATAATTAAGCACCCAATTCCATGCCATTGTCGAGCTTCCATCAATGAAATATGCTTAGCCAATGGAGGTGCCGTAGTGGTAGTAAAGTTGTCAGTAGAGGCCTTCGTGGTGCCATCCACATGTTATTTCCTGTGATGAAGATTAAGCTTCTCTTGCAAGAAAGCTTTAGCATGGTTGCACGCCAAGATGTAGGATGGAGCATTTGGACATCAATTCGAATTACATCGATTAGCCCACAAGCAAAGTAGCCAATTAGGAAACTCTCAAAAAGATGATCAGCAAGATAGGCCACGAGCTCAAAGTTGGATTGATAATCTTGCAAAGTTGAAGTTTGTCAAAACTTGGATAAAGCATCAGCATACGTCGGATCCGCCTCCATGATCTTAATCTCTGCCCTCTTTATCATGTGATACAAGAAGCTCATCTGAGAGTATCTCTCGCTATCCACGGCCCGAAACACCTCATACAATGGTCTAATAGCCTTCATTATTGTAGTGGCCTGCTGTCAGAATGCCTGCCTCGTCACCAACTCCTCGACAATGCTTCCTTTAGTGTCGGCCCTCACATATCTATTTTCTACCACCGAGGCTGACAAACATCTAACGTAGGTTGCTTTCTTCTCAAGAAGGCTATCAAATGCAATGTAGTTGGTATCAAACCGTGTAACTTCTGACTTCAAGATCTCTCCTCGTGCATACCTCCTCATCAGTGAAAAGACCCATGTATGGTTATAAATATATCTGGTGAAGTGGTGATTGTTTGGGTTGTCTCCACTGTCTATTGCACCCTACGAATCTTTGTAATGTCCATCAACATGAAGTCGATACAAGGTGCAGCACGTGAAGTCCAAAAAATATGTGGTCGCCGCTCCATCAAGATCTCTCCGGTGGCCTTATATTGTGGCCCATTATCAGTGATGACCTGCACAACATTCTCTTCTCCTACCTGATCAACCACCTCCTTCATCAGTTTGAGGATATACATGGCGTCGTGCACCTGATTAGAAGCATCAACAGACTTATGAAAGAAAATCTTCGTATCACAATACATCAGAAAGTTGACAATGCTCTGCCTAGTAGGACCGGTCCAACCATCACGCATCACCATCAGTCCATATATGGGTCACTTGCTCTTGTATAAGGCAATTCATTTCTCTAACTTCTTATTACTGTCCAGAAGCTCACCATAAATGTTCTTCAGATCTGGAGGATCTATACCGAGACCGGCAGCCTGTATATCGAAAATAGCAAACCTATAGTACATATTGCCTGTCATATTTGCTAGAATGTAGTTGAAGTGGAACCAGAATTCAATAGCTCGCCACATATTCTTCTTCTTAGTCTTCTTCAGTATTAAGTCAACCCTCTGCGGATTCGAATTTTTGCTGAAAAAGGCATTGATCTAAATTACAGATTACTATTCCAGGTGAAATCTCTCTGGATGACTTCTTTTTGCTACCAAAAGTTTTCAGCATAGTTACAATACGACCACCGCCTCTGCTGACGGCCTCTCTGACTGAGGAGATCCTTTTGAACTCGAAATTTGCCCTGCTGCTAAAAAAACAGAGCTCGACTCCTAGTATGAAGGCTCAAATCGAGCCTTATGCCTAGCCACCTCATCCTGTTATCACTGGTCATCCAGGCTCGCCTGCATGGCAGCCTGGATCTGTGTCTCCTCGTCATCTAGAGCGGACGTCTCCTCTGACTCCATAGAGTGATAAGAAGATGGCTTTACCACTCGGCGTTCCACATTTGCCTTCTTGAAAATTCTCTCCTTCGCTGCTCTGAAATCGGTGAAGTGCTTTTTTATTAGTTGCCAAACCTTCTATTGGTATTTTCGGCACATAGATACATTGGAATAACCACCAGCTAAGTGTTGCTTCAACCTGGTTATCACTTCTTTCTTGAACTCTATGTTGCACCACTTGCACTTTCAATGGTGCCGACCCGATAGCATTTTCCCATGATTCCAACCAATGTCATGCTTTGGCTTCTTTTTTCTTATTAATATATATTTTTAATAATTTTTAAATTTAAAAATATGTTTAAATATCATAAACTCAAAAAAAATATGTTTACTTTAGAAATTATTTTTTCTGAATTATATAATACATACTACTAATTTTTCATAATTTTTGGTATTATTTATATTTTTAAAAATTTAGAAATAATTATTAAATATTAATATTTTAAAAAATTAATTTCAGCTCAGATTCATGTAGAACCCAATAATGAATGCTACATATATTTTTCTATGCCCTTGGATATGTATCAAAAGCTACTTATTTTTTATTTTTTTAAATTTAGGCCTAGGCCATTGTGCTCATGATTGCAACAAAACTTGAATGAATGAACACCAAATTTTGCTGAAAAGTAGCTAGCGTGCCCCTAAATATGCTTCTGATTTTACAATTATTTTTATTATTTTATTTTTTCTATTTTTTAATCCAAATATATATTTTTAATTTTTAAAAATTATATATAATCCAAAAATTAAAAAAAATTGTGTCATCATTTAGATCGTCTATAGATCTACAACATGTAATAAAATCAAGCTGAAATCAAAAAATTTGGCATGATCTTTTCTTATTTTGTAATTTTAGAGCTATTTTTTCAAGCCTCCAAAAAAATGAGTGAATGAGATAAAGAAAGATCCAAGCCTAAATAAGGTGCACTTCCTCTCTCTTATCTCATTTTCTTATTTTTTTAGGAGGGCTTGAAAAAATAGCTCAAAAATTGCAAAATAAAAAAGATCATGCCAAAATTTTCGATTTTGGCTTGATTTTATTACATGTAGATCTATGGACGATTTACACAATGATACGATTTTTTAATTTTTGAATTACATATAATTTTTAAAATTAAAAATATATTTTCAGATAAAAATTTAAAAAAAATAAAAATTAAAAAACTATAAAATTAGAAACATATTTAAGGATAAAATTTGGTGTCTATTTATTTAAGTTTTGATGCGATCATGCGCACAGTGGCCTAAGCTTAAATTTAAAAAATTGAGAAGTAGCTTTTGATGCATGCCCAAGAGCTTAGAAAAATATATGTAGCATCCATTATTGGGTTCTTCGTAGATCTGAGCTGAAATTTATTTTTTAAAATATTAATATTTAATAATTATTTTTAAATTCAAAAAATAATTAAAAACATATAAATAATACCAAAAATTATGAAAAATTAGTAGTATGTATTACATAATTTAGAAGTAATTTCTGAAGTAGAAAACATATTTTTATGAATTTACGATATTTAAACATATTTTTAAATTTAAAAAATATTAAAAATATATATAAATAAAATATAAAAAATAAGTATGATATATTAGATGAATCAGATGTATTTTCTGACATAAAAAATATTATCTTCATCATAAGTTAATTTTGCTATTTTTACAGAATTGATAAACTGACGTAGTTGATAAATCCGTAGGAATAGAGCCATCAAGAAAAAAAGAAGCAAGAGCATGATATTAGTTGGGATCGTGGACAAATACTCTCGAATCGGCACAATTAGAAGTATAAGTGGTGCAACACAAAGTTAAAGGAAGAAGGGATAACCAGGTTAAAGATTAAAGCAGCACTTAGCTTGTGGTTATCCGAATGTATCTATATATCAGAAATGCCAATAGTAGGTTTGGCAGCTAATGAAGAAGCACTTCGCCAATTTCAGAGAAGCGAAGGAAAGGGTTTCCAAGAAAAAAGCGAAGCTAGAAAGCCAAGAGGCAGAGCCACTTTCCTATCACTAGGGAGATCCAGACTGCCATACAGACGAGCTTGGATGATCAGTGGCAGCAGAATGAGGTGGCCAGGCATAGGGCTCGATTTGGGCCCTCGTACTAGGAGTCGGGCTCCAGTTCTTCGAGCGGCAGGGCAAATCCAGAGTTCAAAAGAACCTCCTCAGTCAAGGAGGCCATCAACAGAGGTGGTGGTCGTATTGTATCTATGCTGGAGACTTTTGGTAGCAAAAAAATCATCCAGAGAGATTCCACCATGAGTAGCAATCTATGATTTAGATCCACATATCTTTTTCAGTAAAGATTCGAAGCAGCAAAGGATTGACTCAATGCTAAAAAAGGATAAGAAGAAAGATATGTGGCGAGCTATTGGATCCCGGTTCCACTTCAACCACATCCCAGTGAATGTGTAGACAATACGTACTATAGGTCTGCTATTTCTGATATACAGATTGTCGATTTCAGTGTAGATCCTTCAGGCTCGAAGAGCATCAACGGTGAGCTTCTTGATAGTAATAAGGAGTTAGAGAAATGAATTGCCTCATGCAAAGCAAGTGGCCCACATATGGACTTACGATGATGTATGATGGTTGGACCGGTCCTACCAGATGGAGCATTATCAACTTTCTGACATATTGTGATACGAAGACTTTTTTTACAAGTCGATTGATGCTTCTAATCAGGTGCATAACGCCACGTACATCCTCAAACTGATGGAGGACGTGATTGATCAAATAGGAGAGAAGAATGACGTGCAGATCATCACTGATAATGGGCCACAATATAAAGCTGTCGAGGAGATCTTGATGGAACGGCGGCCACATATTTTCTGCACCCTATGTGCTGCACATTTTATCAACCTCATGTTGATGGACATTGTGAAGATCGTCGGGTGCAGCAAACAGTGGAGACAGCACAAACCTATATCTATAACCACATGAGGGTCCTTTTACTGATGAGGTATGCAAGAGGAGAAATCTTAAGGCCAGGAGTTACATAGTTTGCTACCAACTACATTGCACTTGATAGCCTTCTTGAAAAAAAAAGCAACCCTACGTCAGATGTTTGTCAGTCCCCAGTGGCAGAAAAATAGATATGCGAGGGTCAGCACTGAAAGAAGCATTGTCGAGGACTTGGTGACGAGGCAGACATTCTAACAACAGGCCGTTGTAATAGTGAAGGCTATCAAACCATTGTATAAAGTATTTCGAGATGTGGACAGCGAAAGATACTCCCAAATAGGCTTCTTGTATCACATGATAGAGAGGGCAAAAATTCAGATCATGGAGGCGGATTTGACATATGCCTATGAGTATATCGACATCCTTGAGCGGCGGTAAGACTACCAGATGTGCAAGGACTTTTATCCAGCAGATAAGCAAGAACATTAAAAATTAGACTGCTCCGGTACTTGTACAATTTTACTAAGACAATAACGAACTCTATCTGCAGCATACTACCAGAACCCTTAATTTCAATACATCGTAGACGAACTTGTGGCCACTCTACATAATATGATTTAAAAGATAGAGCCAGATTTAGAAATCACAGCCCTATGTCTAGAAGAGCATGATCCAGAAGAATGGGATCATAGATCAAAAAAGGGATCATAGATCAAAAAAAATCAAAATGCGTCAAAAAAATATCAAATTTGAAAAAGTTTAAAAAGAGTGATTACCAATTAAATCAACTTGAAATACTCCACCAAAAAAAAATTGGGCGCCCTACCGATTAGGCGGACCTTGACTCGAGGGATTGTTTCCATTGAAGTGTGGAACTTGACCTAATACCTCAAGTTTGAATAGCTCCTTCAGTTCTTGCAACCCACCCATCTTCAGCGTCAATTGGGGGCTAATGACTAATGGGATGCCTTGTTGACATCCCATCTTACTCCTTAACTAGGTTTAATCGCTTTGTGTAAAAACCTATGTTGACCATGGTACCATTTGTTGAGAGCTAATTCCATCATCCAATCTGATTACTAGTAGGAATTCCTTTGTTCAACAAAGAATCCAAGGTACATAGCTTTTAGGACAGACAATGACCAAACAAATGTTTCTTGCATCTAGGCATGGATCATCTTATGTAGTGTTGTTTTTGACAAATAGCAATATTTAGTGAATATCTAATTTATCAAACTTTTCACATTAAATAATTTTGGGTATTGCTAGTGTCTAGTGTTACCTTAGGTCTTCATAGTGAAGATTGAAAAAAATTACAAGCATGAAAGTGTCTTACTTTTGTAAGATAGTTCAAAATAAAGTAAGATAGCAGGACTGGATTGCAGAAAATAGTTGTGCAAGAAGGGAGGGCCATCTAGGTACAACTTGTTCAAACAATGGTATAACATAAAACAGCATTAAGTTTCAATTTAGTGTAGGCCCATGATAGCTAAATTGTAACTTTAGTTGGCTTATATAGGGATGAGTTTTGATAAGCATTAACAGAGATAACTTGGTTTGAGTTTCTTCTTCCTTTTCTTTCGTTCTCACTTGAGTTCAAGCTAGCTCCAAAGTCCTCTTACTTGCCTCCTTAAGGGGGGCTGCCGCCTTGCAAAGGCCAGCCCCACGTAGCATATCTCTATATATACTTAATGAGAGAGGCTTTTGGAGTTGGAATCCCTTCTCTCTAACTAGACTTTATGTATAGGTGGATTCCTTCTTATCCAGCCCATCCATCTAATGTTCTCTTATCTGAAAAAATCGCATGCATTGTACGTGCATGAATCTAGTGTTAATGTGTGCACACGTTTGTAAAATATCTAACACCCCTAGCAAGAAGGCACAAAAGAAAAGAATGGGAGGAGAATAGAAGAAAGGGAAGTACAGTGATTGGGTATGCTTAGCAATGATTTTTGGTAGAATTTTGCGATTTCCTATGCTTAGTGTGGATCTCAAGAGATTATTTCAACCAAGATTTTCTGTACCGACCAATATCACCTAGTAATAGGCATATGATACCAACTCAGCAGGGTACCAATACAATTCAAGGGATCGATACAGTGCCGCGCAGATACATAGTACAGCTGCTATCTCACATCCAATAAGATACCATGTCTTGGTGGCAGAGAGGCATACCGTACCAACCCAGCTTGTGCCAATAAGCTGCCGATTCCAATATTGAAATTGAAAACCTTGATTTCAACTCTAACTTCCATCATAACTTTAAAATGCAAGCATATGATTCTTTTTCCTCTTATACTCTTCTCGTGGTTGTGTTCTTCCAATGATTCTTCAAAAAGAAAAGGTCCTTCCATTGTGCTTGCTCCTAGTTCTCCATTTGATCTATTAACCATTGCCCTCTTCAAACTAGTCATTACAAGATAAACATGTTCTACAATATCATACCTGTAGTCCTAAGGAACTAGCTAGACTAGTTATAGCAAATCACTACCCTCCAAATCTCTGAGACATAAAGCATTCACATGAGATATGAGTTTAAATCAATATCACCACAGAAGACCCTAAGGCTCATAGAAAGTGGGAAAGCCTTGTTTTATAATTCCATATTTCCATTGCTCTACAGATTGGTAGTTTTTGTAAAAGCCTTGAGGCCCCTTAATCATATGTTTCTCAAAATTAACTTTCCTCTTCATAAAGGTAGCCAAAGAGACATAAACAAGCCATGCATCACTTAACAAATTCTAATGTAGGTTTCCAATATGCCTTGAACTTCATCTATAATCTATTTTGTTTTTTTCTTTTCAATCAATGCATGTACTTTGCTCTTCTCATTACTATCATTTAAATCTTAAGATCTCAATCCCTGGGCATCTGGATAAATGCACTAAAGGCCTCATATATCTTGAGATGAAAAAATAATTCTTTCTAAACATCTTGAAATAAAAGATAATTCATTCCACTCCATCATGACATGTGCATCGGGTATATCCTAGGTCTTATAAAAAGCTTAATAGTATCAAGATTTGAAGTGATATCTCTACCAAAAGAGATGACCGCCGATTCAATTTTGAAGAACAAAGCCTCCAACGGCCAACAATTCAGTTTGCAACATAAAGCTTCAGCTGCAGCCTATATTAGTGAAAGAAACATCAATTGAACAAGTTCCGACATTGGCAGTCTCTTCAATGAAAAGGTATCCATGCTTTCTGAAAAGATGACAAATGTAACCTCTAGAACTTTACCAGCAAGCAATTATTCCCATTTCATGAATGATGAATTAATTCACCTGACTTCTAGACATTGGACTTTATGAAGGGACCATTTTCTGCAGGCATTAACTCAATCTAGACCATTTCTTCTAGATGTTCCTCTTTGACTAGGACCGGTAACTCCTCTAAATCAATTGCTCTCATCATATTCTGAAAGGACAAGTTAACTTTTTGTTGTTTGAAAGCGACAGAGAGTATCTAATTATCTATGACTTTACAACCAATTCAAGGCACCAAAGAAACCTATAGACTACTAACGGCCATCCCACGAAAGACCCTAAAGACGGACTCATAGAAAGAAATAGGTTCCTCAGATTTGACCATTGAAGATCCTCAAGTCATCTAGAATCTCTAGCATTTGTTAAATCAACTCTCGCTATTCAATTTTACTCTAACCCATGGATCAATTTGGACCATAGTGAGTTGAAGAGGAATTTTTTCCATTCCTTCTCCTCTTTAATTTCTTTTTTTGCACTCTGTTTTCACCCAACTTCATTTTCAATGAATAGAACTATTGATATCTCATATAAATGACAACTAAGTGAGCTGCCTTGGTAAACCAAGACAATGAAAAGCCTTTTGAAACAATCCCAAGCCAATGTACTTGACCAGATACTACTCATTTACAGGATTGTAGGAAGACAAATCACTATGCCCTTAAACTAGTCTTTAGATGCAAATGTTGAAGAGTCGATAGTAATTCCAGCTTGCCACCAAAAGAAGGATAAACCTAGAGTCGGCGGAACCGGGCAGTTCTGGTCATACCAAGCCGTCCCTGCAGCAGACCGAGACGGTTCTGACAACAGAAACGAAACTCGTTGCCGGAGAGGGAGAATGAGAAAGAAAGAGAGGAAAGGAGAGAGTGAGCAGAAGAGGGAGGGAGAGAAAGAGGGAGGGAGAGAGGAGGGTGGCGGAGACTGGCGGAGGGCTGTCGGAGGCCAGCGCTCGAGCAAGAGGTGGAGGCAGAGGTCGCGGCCGAGTCTCTTGTTTTGTTCGGAGTAAGGTCCGACCGCTTTTTAATTTCGCAATTTTTAAGTGAAGTCGGCATCCTTCAAAATCGCAAAATTAAAAAGCGGTCGGACTCCTATTTCGAACGAAACAAAGGACCCGGTCGTGGCCTCCGCCTCCTGCCCGGGCGTCGGCCTCCTTCTCTCTCCCTCCCTCTCCCCCTTCTCTCTCTCTCTCTGTCTTTTCCTCACTCCCGTTCCCCCTCTCCCCCGCTTCCTTTACTGTGTTGGTACAAGCTTGGCACGGTGCGGCCCCATACCAACCCGTGCCGCCGAGCAATCGGTCTGATGCCCAATACCGGCACAACAAACCATGGATAAACCAAGCACCTAGATGCCTCGAAAACCCTCCCCTTTATGATAATAGTTTCTTCTTCAAGAAGAGAGAACACCCAGTAAAATCATCTCTCATCCATCTCTTCTAAGCATTTTATTTACATAGAAGAGTAGCATTTTCAATTTATGGTCAAGGTTCTTGACTTTTCAGAAATTTCTCCTTCGATAAAGGTATGGATATTTAAACCTATGTAGCTAAATACCATAAAGATCTTCAAGCTTCAAAAAAAACACAATGGGACCTCCAAAATGAACTTTTCACTTCAAGGGTAGTTGTGAAGAATGAAGATGATAATTTTACGGTCAAGAATATAGTAAAACCCAATATAGTCAACTTAATGCCAAGAAGCAATTAGAAGAAAGATGACCTCCGAAAAACCAAAAGCAACAAAAGAAAAGAAAGCTAAAAATCCAATTCAAGCTCAAAATTGTGCCAAAGAAAGACAAAATTAAGGCCATCAATTAGCACCCAACATGGCCACCAAGTAACTCTATCCACAATCTAACTCTAAACCTTCTAGGACCATTAGTCCCTGATAAAACATCCCACAAAATGTTAAAGTAGATAAGATCCTACTTCCCCTTCTTTGTATATAGTAATTCCGTTCTAATCAAAATAGTGCACTTACAGATGTTGAATAGGCGAATATGTCTCACTTAAGTTTCCAAAGTTGTTATGAAAACTAGTATGAGACATCATAACCTTCCTCTTGTAGCAATACTCATGTAGTCCAAGTTTGACCCACTTCGATAATTATCACATGCAATGACATGCCTAATGATCACAAGCAAGAAAGATAGACTGTTCAGAATACCAAAAGTTTCCAAATCATACACTAAAGAAGTGGAATGCCATCACTCTTTGAAAAAAAAAAAAAAATTATTCTCTAATGTCCAACAACTTCAATCACTGAATTCATGACAGGTAAGCCCAAAAAGTAACCAAGAAGTGGAGACAATTCTAGGTTGTAACTAAAATTTCACTACAGGCAGGGAAGCCATACCATTGTCTACCTTGCAATCCTATATGTCTTAAACCAAAGCTATACTCAGAAAGTGTAACAAAAGAATGACATAAGAAATTACTTTCCAAATCTAATAATAATTCATCTTCTGATCTTACAACTAATATCACATATAAGGTCCCTAGATTGATAAATACCCTTCCACATGCATAAGGAACTTGCTGATCTACCTCCAATGAGAGCTCACCATGACTACGTTAAAGCCCTTAAAAATTTGGATTCGAAGTTCAAATGCCATCCCATGCCAATTCGTGACAGACAGCATGTACCATGCCAAGCCAATATTGGCACCCAGTACGAGTCAACAAAACACATTTTAATTATATCTAAAATTGTTAAGTAAAAAGAATACTCAGCCTAGTTTAAAATTTTCCCTTCAACATGGCATGACACATGCCAGCATGGCAAGAAACACATCATTATATATATATATATATATATATATATATATATATATATATATATATATATATTAATTTTTTAAGAAACAAGCATACCTAGTTTAAAATTTTCATTCAACATGGCATAACACATGCCAGCATGGCAAGGAACACACAATGGCAGCTAATAGATGACATGATCATTGGCACTAGAGCTTGAAATATTTTTTTCTATTTGTAGTAATTTTCCTTCCATCAAGTCACCAAATAAAATAATCGAAATGTATCAAAAGCTAATGTACAGCTCCTATAACATTAAGCAATCCATCTCACAGGCTTTTCTTGATGTACAAAGTGGCATCAGGAGCATACCTAAGAGACAATAATGGAAAGACACTGAATGATGGGAAAGCAAGACTTGTAAAGACACCCAATAGATAGTAATTTGCAAATGTCATGCAAACAACATACTACCATACAACCCATTTAAAACAAGCAAATGACTTAATTTCAAGCCTAATGACATGCAAAAGGTTGCCATCAATCATTTTAATTCAATTAGTAAAATCCAACTTCCTTATCGAGGTAATAAATCCCATGAATTTAATGCAACCGCCTTTGTCTTAAATCAAACTCTTAAAACAATGCAAAATGTTCCAACTTCAAGATTATGAATGAATCGATATGGATTACAATAATATATACATGCTGATATTACATGTAAGGATCTTCCTCAAGATCACAAATCAAGTATATGCCTACATTTTTAATGAAACAGATGGGCTAAATATTACTTGTGGGGGAAAAAGATTTATATTCCACTAGCAAAACGTAGAAGGATTTTTCATATGCAGACACTAAAGAAGATCAAGAAATGAAACAAATCTATGCCAACAATCCTTCTCTATTTTCTTCATACAAAAGAAGTATCATGCCACTTCAATCCCCTCTCAGTACAAAGCACTCTTGCACCAAAGACTATCTTTGAAGCAATAACAAAAGAACAAGACAGACAACTTCAGATTGCAAAAACGAAACATTGTGTAACTTTTCAAAAAGACAATTGTTATGAGAAAGTTGTGATAGTTCTAATAGGTAGATAATTCAGACCCTCCATATGTAAAACAATCTAAATCTAATTACCCCTCTTCATGTGCCCACCTTCCCTTGGTATTTAGGTACCAAACCACCATGAACATTTTACTACTAATGTCAGGTTCACCACTCAAAGTTCATTGATGAATGGACCCATTTCTCTTTTAAACTCGATGTTTGCTTACAAGATGAGGCCCACCATGACTATCAACTCTACTAGCTTTCAATATGAATGTTCTTTATGTTTTATCAACTCTGTTAGTCACACTCAAAAAAAAAATGCCAACATCCAACCAAAGTTTTTCATCTGGGACTGATAACAAAATCATGCTCTCTCACTCCCCAAAATTCTCAGTGAGAGGGTGAGATATCTTTTATGATTCACCTGCATACTTCATCCTAGATAATCTGCTTCTTACTTATCCAAAAACAACTAGTTCATTGAGTTCCCTGATACAATTGTCTGGTGTCTAGGCAATACTTAAAAAGCATTTCCCCATCCATAACACCCTAAAAGAATCCCTATGCAAACTATAAATTGTCCCACCATAACACCTAAGTAGCATTAGTAATAGTCAACCACAAACATCGTTACGCCTCCAAACTCCTCTAGTGGGTTTAGCAAACAAGGTCATTGCATCAAAATCATTGGTTTACTCCAAAATAAAAGTGCAAAACAAACAAAGGCCCTCAAGATGTGAATGTGACATTAACCCAGTTAAAAATCAAAGATGTTCATCTTAGGTCCCTCTTCATGTTACAATAAATTCAGGACAATAGGGAACTGGCCTACAGGCATAACATACTCATATGAGTCATAACCTATATTCCATTTACCCATATCAAACAAAGAGCCCCATCACGTTGAACAATAGATATTAGGGCTTTGACCATAAGATCATGAGATACAATTGGCTTATAACCCAATAAGAAGTAGAACCACTACACATTGGGGTTTGCATGGAAAATCCCTTTTCATCTAGTGAAGGCACTACAAGTTAAAGGTCGCTAATTTACTCTTGAGACATAAACAATTCTTGGAGGTTTCTGTGGCCATAAAAATCATGCAGCAACAGCAAAATATATCATCTGAGAACATTAGCATTTAATAACTAAAAAAAAAACAGCCAACGTACACCGCCTGTAAACCAGTAGCCAGAAGAGGTTATCATCATACCCTCCAATGTCCATCACAAAGCGCATCAAGAAACCCATACCAATGATTTACTTCTCAATCAGGGCATCGAGATTCGATCCATACCAAGTAACAAATTCCATATCGCGTCCAGGATCCTAGATAAGGCTACAAACATCCCCCTAGTCTTCTTGAAAACATTGACCACAGAGAAAAAACGGGCCCTTTTTACTTTCTTCTTCTCCCAATCAAAACAAACGGGTAAAATATAAAACAAAAGTTTCGAGAATTCCGGATAACGAGGGGTCCCCCAATCTACAACAAGAAACGGCTAGAAAATCCTAAGAAAGTAATGCATACCTATCCTCTTGCAAAAGGAATATAGGGCAGAACAACAAGAACAGATGCAATCCAAAGCTTGCCGCCGCTCCAAGGCGCTTTCAACATAAAGGCACGTCCTACGGATCCGATCTACGACCACAGATGCGAACGCGTCCAAGAATCTCTTCGGGGCAGATACAAGAAGAGAGAATAGGGTTCCCTTCTGTTTCCCTCTCGCTCGCTCACCCGCCCGCCCCCGCTTGCTTAAAAGGAGAGAGAAGGGACGAAGGCGACGAAGGGATGGGTTTTTACAAGGCCATCCAATACGAGACGCCCTTTCGGCCAGAGCTCCGCTGCGGCCTGGGGTTATTCGCAACGTCCAATAAAATCTGGCTTGCGGTGCAGAGAGCCGGTTCAAGATGGCCGGGTCAAGCAGACCAAATAGACCCGGTCCAGGAGGGGAAAAGAGCCCGGGTCAGAACAATTGCCTATGTGCAGCGGTCTAGCTTTTTCTTTCCTTCTTTCTTTTTTTTTTTCTTTTTTTTTGCTTTAACGAGTTAGTTGTATGCCTGTACAAAGACACACAATAAAATCAAAAAAGACAACCTCATGGAGAGCTCGAGGCAACTCCTCCTCCCCAAACCACAGGGTACTTCCTAAATAGTTAGCCACATAAGCGGCCACTCAATCGGTAGCCTCGTTGGCCTCTCTAAATACATGCTTGGCCTAAAAGGCCTCTACACCCCTCGTCATCATTCAGATGTCCTATAGCAAGGGCTGGTCCAAGCTTACACCTCTCGGACCACCCTGAATCCACCTAATTACTGTGGTCAAGTCACCCTCCAAGATAATTGAACTGGCATGTAGTCCTCGTCTCGCATGTCGAAAGCTCGCCCAGGCAATCCTCAACTTCGCTTCGGAAACCAAAATGTCAAATAATTGGCAGCCGCCCACTGCCACCATCCTGGAGTGCGGATCGCGAATGACAAATTCCGCATCTCCTCTCGTGCCACCATCCACAATTGACCCATCAAAGTTGACCTTGAGGAAACTCAGAGGTGGAGGCTCCCAAGTAAAGAACACCATTTGAGAGGCTGCCTGAGCAGAGAGGGAGCCCCAGATGTTCCGAGCTAATAATGGTCTAGCTTTGGTTACCTGGTTGCTTGGGGATTTTATAGGACTGTAGACCACTGCATGTACTTGTGTTTTACTGGCATATATGTTTGTTTTTTTTATGCCAAGCGACCACATGTG
>NW_024069335.1:0-51372 GCF_009389715.1 Phoenix dactylifera
AATGGGTTGTGGTGGCGGCATTTGTTCCTTTTGTGGATTCATTTTCTTCTCTGCCCTAGCCTTTGTTCTCCTCTCAGTTTGTGGAATGATATTCTTGCTCTTTGGTCCGGATGTTACTTGCTTTATTCTCACTATTGGAAGATCAATCAGAACCTCGGAAAGGTTTTCTAGGGTTTTGGAGATTTTGCTCGAAAAAGAGTTTGAGGATAAAATGCACTCTAAAGGGTATGCAACGTTTCAGGTTCAACGTTTCAGAGAGAGAGAGAGAGAGTGCTTTTAGAGTCCGTTTCAAATAGTTTCACTTTAATCGACTCATTCAACTTATGAGTCATCTCCTGTAGATTAGGAGTCGACTCTTTTAACTTGAGAGTCGTCTCCTATAAGTTAGGGGTCAACTCTTTTAGCTTAAGAGTCATCCCTTACTACATGAGTCGACTCCTTATTCACATGAGTTTTCCCTCAGATAGTTCAAGAGACAAAATCTTTTTAAATATGATTTGAAAATCAATTGTAAACCATATATCAAATCAACTAAAATTCAACCAATAATAGTCAATCAAAATATGCAATTTATCATTCATAATCAGTCATCAAAAAGGATCACAAATGCATAATTCACCTCTAAATTTACAAAAGACTTCTTCATTAAGAGGTTTAGTGAAAATATCTGTAATTTGTTTATCTGTATTTACAAATTTTATTTTTATATCCCTTTTTGAGCATGATCTCGTATGAAATGATGTCTGATTTCTATATGTTTAGATCTTGAGTGTTGTATGAAATTTTTAGTTAGATTTATGGTACTAGTGTTGTCACACCTTATAGAAATTTTATTTTGTTTTATGCCATAGTCCTCGAGTTGTTGCTTAATCCATAGGATTTGGGCACAACAACTTCCTGCAGCAATATATTCAGCCTCAGCTGTAGATAATGCTACGGAATTTTGCTTCTTGCTAAACTAAGAAATTAAATTTGTTCCAAGAAATTGACAAGTTCCACTTGTATTTTTTGTCTAATCTACAACCAGTAAAATCAGCATCTGAATATCCAATTAAAGTCAATTGTAGATGTCTTAGAATACCATAAACCTAAATATTATGTTCCTTTTAAGTATCTTAATATCCTTTTAACAGCAATTAAGTGTGATTCTTTAGAATTTACTTGATATCTTGCACACATACAAACATTATACATTATATCATGTCTACTTGCTGTAAGATGAAGTAAAGATCCAATCATTCCTCTATACAGCTTTGAATCGAAGGATTTACCATGCTCATCTTTTTCTAATTTACAAGAGAGGCTCATAGGAGTACCTATTAATTTTGAATCTTCCATGCCAAACTTCTTTACGATTTTTTTTGTGTATTTGCTTTGGTAGATGAAGATTCCATCTCTTGTTTGCTTGATTTGGAGTCCAAGAAAGAAGTTGAGTTCACCCATCAAACTCATCTCGAACTCACTTTGCATGAGCTTAGCAAATTCTTCACATAAACTTTTATTAGTAGCACCAAATATAATATCATCAACATATATTTGAACAATCAGAATACAGCATTTTTCTTTTTAATAAATAGAGTTTTATCAACATTTCCTCTTGAAAAATTACTCTTTATTAAAAGTTGCTTAATCTATCATACCAAGCTCTAGGAGCTTGCTTCAAGCCATAAAGTGCTTTGTTCAGTTTAAAAACATGATCTGAAAGTTTATGATTTTCAAATCCAGGTGGCTATTGTACATAAACTTCTTCAGTTATGAAACCATTTAGAAATACACTTTTGACATCCATCTGAAATAATTTAAAATCCATGAAACATGCAAATGCAAGTAATAGCCTAATAGCTTCAAGTCTAGCTACAGGTGCAAAAGTTTCATCAAAATCAATTCCTTCTTCTTGATTATATCCTTCAGCAACTAATCTAGCCTTATTTCTAATTATAATTCCATCTTCATTCAATTTATTTCTAAAAATCCATTTTGTTCCAAATATAGAAATATTTTCAGGCATTCTAACCAAATTCCAAACATTGTTTCTTTCAAATTGATTCAGTTCTTCTTACATTGCCATTAACTAATTGTTATCTATTTCAGCTTCTTCAAAAGATTTTGGTTCTATTTGAGAAACAAATGCAAGATGATTACAAACATCTCTAATAGAAGATCTAGTCCTAATGTCTTGTGAAGGATCACCAATTATTAAGTCTCTAGGATGACTATATGCATACCTTCATTCTTTTGGTAGACTACTTCTATCTTTAGGCATTTGATCTTCTTCTCACTTGATTTTCATCATGTTCTGAATTTTCAGATGCAGAAACATCCTTTAGGGTTAACTCTTGAATTTGTTTGTTGAGTTCTTCTGCATCATCATTGAGATTTATATTCTTTTTTGAAGAAAGGTCATTAGATTCATCAAAAATAACATGTATTGACTCTTCTACAACTAGAGTTCTCTTGTTGAATATTCTATATGCTTTGCTTGATGAAGAATATCCAAGAAAAATGGCTTCATCTGATTTAGAATCAAACTTTCCCAAGTTGTCTTTGCCATTATTTAAAACAAAATAGTTGCAACCAAAAACATGAAAATATGAAAGATTTGGTTTCTTATTTTTCAAAAGTTTATAAGGAGTTTTCTTTAGAATTGACCTAATAGTAACTCTGTTAAGAACGTGACAAGCTGTATTTATAGCTTCAGCCCAAAAATACTTAGGTAAGTTACTTTTACATAACATTGTCCTAGCCATTTCAGTAAGAGTTCTATTCTTTCTCTCTACAACACCATTTTGTTGTGGTGTTCTTGGTGCAGAAAAGTTATGATCAATACCATTTTCAGTGCAGAAATTTTCAAAGTTATGATTTTCAAATTCAGTTCTATGATCACTTCTAATCTTGATAGTTTGCAATCCATGTTCATTTGAAATTTTTTCATACAATTTGGTGAAAGCTGAAAATGCTTCACTTTTGTGTGCCAAAAATAAAACCTATGTATATCTAGAAAAATCATCCATAATAACAAAGCCATAAAGTTTTCCACCTAGACTTGCAGTTCTAGTTGGTCAAAATAAGTCTATATGCAGAAGCTCTAATGGTCTATTTGTGGAGCCAATACTTTTAGATTTGAAAGAAGTTCTGGTCTGTTTTCCTAATTGGCATGCGGAGCAGATTTTATCCTTTTCAAATGATAATTTTGGCAAGCCAAAAATAAGTTCTTTTCGAATAAGTTTTGAAATTAAGTCCATGCTTGCATGAGCTAATTTTCGATGTCATAACCAGCTAGCTTCACTGTTTTTGATTTTCATAGCTACCAAACAGTCCATGTTTTCATGAGTATTTGATCTAAATCAACCAAATACACATTTTCATGTCTATGTCCAGTAAATATTACACCACTGTTATTAGTACTTGAAACTAAGCACATAGATGATTCAAAAGTCACAATATATCCTTTATCACAGAATTGACTAATGCTTAGCAAATTATGTTTAATCCATCTACCAATAAAACATTTTCAACAAAAGTTGTTGGATTAATCCGAATGTTACCAATACCAATGATTTTGCCTTTTCCATTATCACCAAAGGTAACCATTTCTTCATCTTTCTTTTTGAGGACATGAATTAGGATTCATCCCCTACCATGTGTCTAGAGCACCCACTGTCCAAATACCATTTTCTGTTTAATGCTTGGGATGCTAGACACACATGCAAAACAAAAATTTAATTCTTTATCTTTGGTACCCAAGCTTTCTTGGGTCCTTGAATGTTAGCAATGATGGTTCCCTTTGGAACCCATATTTTCTTAATTAAAATATTACTTACAAGTTTTTGGCTTTTAGGATTGCATGCAGTGTATTCTTGTTTCAGTTTGTCTAACTTAAATAGTGCAAATTTCGGTTGAACATAAGTTGGCTTCCCAAATATGTTTTTCAATGATTTCTGATTTCTCCAAGGATTATATCCTAAACCAGCCTTATTATAAACAGCTTTCTGATTTTCTAGAATTAGATTTAATTTCTCAGAGCTTAGGGTGAATTTATCTATTATAGGTTTCAGTTTTTCAATTTCTTTAGCTAACTTCTGATTTTCTTCATGCAGTTCCTTCTTACTATCCAAAAGCAGAGCATTTTCTTTTTTCAATAATTGGTTCTTAATCTTCAGCTCCTTATTCTTTAAACTAAGCTTTTATATTTAATCATAAGCTCAGAAAAAGCATCTTGAAGTTCATCGAAAGTGAAATCATATTTCAGTATTTAAATATACCTCAGTTTCGTGTGCCATTAGACACAGATTTGCAGCTTCTTGTTGCTGTTCTTCTTCTCCAGAGCTGGATTCATCACTGTCACTCCAAGTAGCCAGCATAGTTTTCTTTCTTAACCTTTTTGGAGCCTTTTTTAATAGAGGACAGTCAGTTCTGAAGTATCCAGGCTTTTTGCACTCATAGCAAACATATTGCTCCTTATGATTATTTTTTTTGATTTGTTCCCCCTTGATTACATGTCTTTTTTTGAAGTTTTCTCCATTTCTTCTTAAGAATTTTCTGAACCTTCTTGTAATCATGGCTATTTCCTCACTGTTTTCAGATTCAGAATCCTCGCTCTCATCTTCATGTAGTGTGGACTTAAGAGCAATGGTTCTGTGCTTCTTGGGATCGTCCTCCTCAAGGTTCTGTTTCATTGAAAGCTCGTGAGTCATTAAGAAACCCAGCAGTTCTTCCAGTGGGAGTGAGTTGATTTCTTTGGCTTCTTAAATGGCAGTGACCTTTGCTTTCCATGCTCTAGGAAGAAACTTAAGAATTTTCCGAACAAGATCACTGTTAGAGTAAGATCTACCAAGGCTTTTCAACCCGTTTATAATATCAGTGAATCTAGTAAATATTTCAATTATAGATTCACTGTTTTCCATTTTAAATAATTCATATTTATGCACTAGCATACTGATTTTAGATTCTTTGACCTGGTTAGTGCCTTCATGTGTAACTTCTAGCCTATCTCAGATTTCTTTAGCAGTCATGCAAATAAATATACGATTAAACTTATTTGCATCTAAAGAACAGTAAAGAACATTTATGGCTTTTGCATTCAGCTGAGGCCATTCTTTTATCATGGTCATCCCATTCAATCTCAGGTTTGAATATGGTGATGCCATCTATAATCTTAGTTGGTGTGTGAGGTCCATTGACAATACAGTCCATAAATCATAGTCAAGTGCGTTGAATAAAAATTCGCATACGTGCTTTCCAATAAGTAAAATTTGTGCCATTGAAAAAAGGTGGTCTGTTGGTAGATTGTCCTTCGGCAATAGAGGATCCCATGGTGGCTGCCATGACCTTTAACTCTTGATTGTTAGATCAAAAAAGTTTCTGTGAGTACCAGGCTCTGATACCACTTGTTGCCTAGAGGTACAACCCAAGAGGGGGGGGTTGAATTGGATCTCTTAAACCTAAAGTGTGAAGAATATGAGTTACCGTTATCTTTCAGTAACTTGTAGATTTAGCAGCGGAAATAAGATTGCACAAATAAAGCTGTTGCTAAGATGATGAAAGCAAACAAAAATATGCAGTGGAGGAAGAGATAAATCACACACACAAACATCAGAAATTTATAGTAGTTCGGTGCACTCCCAGCACCTACATCCACTCCCCAAGCAAGGCTTGAGATTTCACTATAACCCAGCAGATTACAGCCTGATTGTTTTCCGGGCTCACAATCAAAAATTCAGTTGGTTTTTCAGGCAACCAACCGAAAACCTATCTCCGTTTGTTTTCTAGGCTCATAAACAACCCAATTGGTTTTTAGAGAAACCAACCAAAAACTTTACACCGTTTGTTTCTCGGGGCTTACAAACAACCCAGTTGGTTTTTAGATAAACCAACCTACAACTATTTTCCTTGCTGAATACTTCCGATTCAGCAACTTCCAATCAAGGCTTGGAAGAGCCTTTACAAGTTTCAAATGAATGAAACTGTTACAGCAATAGTTAATCTAGATAAATGAAAGCTATAACCAAGATAACTTAAAGCTTCAGAATAAATAAAATGAATCAATAAAAATAAAGGCTGAAGCCGATGAAGAAGTTGGCTGTGGAAGACTGTCCCAATGCTCGAACAGCAGCTCTTCTCGGTGCAATGAGAAGCTTCGACTGATTTTCTCACAGGAATGAGATTCAGATGAATGCCGGTGAGGATGATGAACTGTTAAGCTTTTTTTTCTCTTTTTTCTTGGCGGGAAACTTTTCTTTCTTGACAGAATTTTTCTATCTTCCTTTTGTTTCCCTTCTAAGGTTCCCTCGAATTTACAGACGAATTCCTCAGCAGGATTTGAATTTCTTTCTTTCCGTTCTGATGAAAATCTTTTCTGTTACAAAAGAAGACAAAAGTTGTTGCAAGCTTCCCCGTTGTAGTCCCCAGCAGTACAAGGGTCGGCTCATGTAACTCAAGGGTCGACTCATGCTTATTCTGGGTCGGCATTTCAAAATATTGAGATGGCTCTTGCTGTGACAACTTCAAAGGGTCGACTCTTTAATCTTAAGGGTCGGCTCATCTTCTTCAGGAGTCGCCTCTTTAAACACAAAGATCGACTCATCATTTTCAGGAGTCTTCTCTTTAAACACAAGGGTCGACTCATATTATAATTTTTTGCTGACGCTGAGACTGAACTGGGGTCGACTCTTCAATTTCGGAGGTCGACTCATCAATTTCGGGGGTCGACTCCTCAAACTTTGTTTCAGGCGGTAAAAGCTTTCTGTTTAATTTGAACTACACAAGGGTCGACTCATGTTTTGCGGGGGTCGACTCATTGACTATGCTGCTTGAATAAAACTTATCAGAATCAACTCAAACTTTGTCCTTGTTTGCTTAGGGGTTGGCTCAAGCTTTTCAAACAGAAAACTTTAGACTTCATCTTTGATCTCCATGGATTAGATTAAGATCATTTTTCTTTTAGAATATATCCAATGAAGTGTTTGCGAAGAACTTATGATTTTGCAGTGCTTCAATTCTTCTGATTTTTCTTGACTTATAAAACTTCACAATTAAACCAACATCATTAGTACATAACATCATCTCAAGTGTTTTGTAATCATCAAAATTCATCCTTTAGGGTTGACATATCTCCAGCAGGTTGTAATGGTAATCTCGGAACCCAATGAACTTTCTTGGCTTTTGTCGGGTGTGTATGCCAATACTGACTATAGAGTGAGGAGAGCCCTTTGGAGAGAGGTGACTAACCTTGTTGCACAGGATATCCCGACCATGGTTGCTCGTGACTTCAACTGCATCCAGGAGCCCATAGAGAAAAGAGGTGGCAAGGCCTATACTGATATGGCAAAAAGAAGGGAGTTTTGTGACTTTATTGCGGCCAATGGATGGGTGGATCTCAGATTCTCCGGGCTAAGGTTTATATGGTGTAATAACCGATTGAGTGATGCCAGAGTGTGGGAGAGGATCGACAGAGCCATGGCACGACTTGACCCAACCCATTTGCACCCCTAGGTCTCGGGGGGCGATCTAGGCCTTAGCGGAGGACAAGGCTCCGAAGCCTGACAGATTTTTCCATTCTTCTTGAGGAGATATTGGAGCATTATTAGAAAGGAGGTGGTGGAGGTTATTCAGTTGTTTTTCAGTATAGTCTCAATGCTGAATGCTTGGAAGGCAACCTACATTACCCTGATTCTAAAGTGCCAAGATGCAATGGAGCACAACCATTTCAGACTAATCAGTCTTTGCACTACCCTATACAAGATAGTAGCGAAGATTATGATGGCCAGGATGAAGCTGCTGCTATCTAGACTTATCAGCTAGGAGTAAAATACTTTTGTTAGGGGTGGAGCATCACAGATATTATCATGATAGCCCATGAGATGATGTGGAATATGCAGCGAACCCCGTGTTAGCAGAGCTTCATGGTAGTAAAGCTCGACATGGAGAGAGCCTACGACATTTAGATGGAACTTTCTTCAGTATGCCCTGGAGAGCTTTGGGTTCCATGAAACTTGGATTAGTTGGATTCTAGGCTATGTACGGATGCCATCTTTTCTCCATCCTCATCAATGGCATGCCAACACCTTTCTTCCATTCCACTATCGGGTTGCATCAAGGTTGTCCCCCGATCCCTTTACCTGTTCATTATTTGTACTAACGTGTTATCCCATGCCTTACGGGCAGCATGTCAGGAACGTGCGATGGACGTCTATGAGCTTGCCCCTGAAGCCAGATCGATCTCTTACCTACTCTTTGCAGATGGTTGTCTCCTTATGGTCAGGGCAAGGACAAGAGACACAATGGTTCTTAGATGCATTTTGGAGGACTACTAGGCGACCTTAGGTCAGAAGGTGAACATACTCAAATCTACTATTTGTTTCAGTCCAAAAGACCAAGTAGGGGGTGAGGCAGACTATCAGGGAGCTCCTTGGTATGAGGGAGCACGAGAGGTCATGGAGTTACCTGGGTGTACCTATTATCGAAAGGAGACTTCGAATGATGGAGTACCTTGGTGTGGTGCAGTGTATCCAGGAGCGGCTGGACGATTGAAGAGCTACTTCATTATCCATGATAGGTAGGGCTGCCCCTTGTGACATCGCTTCTCAACTCTATGCCGATCTACCTCATATCCAACATGATGGTTCCAAAGTCGATGCTGCTAAGGATTGACCAGATGCTTTAGAGCTTCTTGTGGGGCTCGTATAGTGAAGAACACGAGGTGCATTTGCTTGCTAGGGATGTCGTTTGCCAGCCGACTCGGAGGGGGGGTTGGGTGTTCAGTTTTTGTTCATGAGGAGAGAGGCACTGGTCGCCAAACATGCTGTGAGGCTGTTCTTGAGACACAGAACCTATGGAGTTAGGTGATGACAGCCCGGCAAGGCCCTGGGACATTTAATGTGGTATTTTAGAGGGGTCAGGGGTACTTCTTTATTTGGAGAGATATTTGCAAGCATGTTCCTATTATCTTGGCCAACATCAATTGGCTGATCAGAGATGGGCACAGTGTAGATCTAGTGGAGGCCCCCTAGATAGATACCCTTTCGGTGAGACTCTAGCCGACCATGGTCAACATTGAGGCTGTGGGTGGTTTTGCAGGTTTTTGATCTCCTTTGTCTGGATCGGACTAGATGGGATTCTAGTCGGACTGGTCATTTATTTGGGGAGTATGTACCTTGCGGAGATAGTGCATTAACTAGCGGTTCCTGGATGCAACGTTCCAAATGTGAGGGTCTGGAATATGTCCTACAGTCCGAGGATCAGTGTTAGGGATATCTATAATCTATTCCAGAGTGAGCAGAGTCACAGGTTCTAGATTTGGAGGTTTGATCGCATCTGAGGGTTGCATTATTCTTGTGGAAGGTGACTTGGGGACCTCTACCAATTAGGGCCGTCCTGAGTAGGTGTGGACTGAGTATTCGCCGATCTGCCCTGGGTATGAGGTAGAGGAGTCTGTGGATCACGTGTTATTCTAGTGTGATCGAGCTGTGAGGGTAGGGAGGCTATTTGACATCCCACCAAAGGCACTATGCCAGTCTAGTTCCTTTACCTAAGTACTCAGAAGGTGGCCTGGTATGCTTGAGACTTGGTATGGGCCATCAATGCGACTTATATTGCTTATCACATTTGACTGGGTAGGAATGCTTGGATTTTTTGGGGAGAGCAGTTCAACACCTAGGCTCGTCATGGAGAGGACCCGAGTGGAGGCTGTGGAGATCACCCACGCTGGTCCATCGGGCGAGCCGTTGATAGCTTAGGGCATTTGGGACTCTTCTTCTACTCATGCAGCATCTCAGACGGTATTCATCACCTGGGAGTCCACACCCCTGAGCTTCCTCAAGGTCAACTTAGATGGATGTGTTTTGGACTCCAAAGTGGGGACACAAAGGGTGGTGCGGGCTTCATAATCGGAAGCCTGGACTCCAAAATGGTGGCAGCGAACAATCCGATCTTCGATATCTCAGCCCTGGGGGGAGCTGAGAGTATTTTGGGTTAACCTGTGTCATGTTTGGCATGTGCTGCATGCTAACGCCATCATGCTTGAAGGTGACTCGGCCATTGTGATCGGCTGGATCCAGAAGTATCCTGGTATAGTTGGGAGACACCACCCCCTGCTTCGGAACATATGAGGTATGGCTAGTGGTGACATTATCTTCGGTGCAAAGCATGCGTTTAGGAAGGCCAACGGAGCTGCGGACTGAGTGGCCTTCTTTGTTGCAAATCACTTTGGGGAAGTTCTTAGGACGGGCGAAGAGGAGCTGCCTCGAGCACTTCATGACTTGTATTTTGATTTGTTTGGATGCATTCATACTATAGTAGTATGAGTCATGTGGTGTAGCAAAAAAACAAAAGCCCACTCATGCTTACACATGCCTCTTCATAGGTAAAGGTGACTTAGCATTTGAACTCTTTTTTTCCTTTTTATGCCTACTCAAATTTATGTCTAATTTGCAACTTTGCAGTCTCTCGAACATTGTTTTAGAAAGAGAAAACTCAGAAGAAAAAATCCACTCTTAAAGCTAGGTAGATTTATTTATTGATTCAAGCAACTTAAGCTTGAGTTGAATAAAGCTCAAAAAGGAATTGATTTGAGGGTGATTGAGTTGAACATGAATCTAATTTATAGGCCTGGAAGTAATTTCAAGTGGGGCCTAAGAAGAAGACTGATAAAGCTACGTAGGACTTGAAATTGGTCTGGTATATTATAATTAATATTAGATATAATAAAAGCAATTGCCAGATCTAATCGACTGACCAATCACTGAATCAAGTTTGAACTTAATTTAAATTAAGATTGTCTCAGGTTTGATTTGATATTAACTTAAATTAACAGAAGCGAGTATGGGGGGAGGGGTGATTCTAACGCATACTTATAAGGCCAAACATTCAAACATGGTTCCCCGGCTTAGAGCTCTAGTGTGGCCCCTCAAGACACACATTCATCAACAAATTGGTTTAGATTAACTTCAAGTCCATATAAGGCCAAACATTCAAACATGGTTCCCCGGATTAGAGCTCGACTATGGCCCTCAAGACACATTCATCAACAAATTGGTTTAGATTAACTTCAAGAAAAATGAATTGATGATGAATCACTTAGGTTTGGAAGATAAGTCGAGCCGAGAACTAGGATAATCAAACCTGGCTCGGTTTAATTCTAAACAATCTACTCAAGCTTGATGTTAAGTTGAGCAATCGACTTTGAAAAACTTTTTCGGGATCAGCTTGGCTAAGGTTTGAGCTAAATATTAGTCGGGCCGAATCAAGCTTCCCCACTGTATAACCAAACCAAGCTTTGAAATGTGTTAGCTGAGCTTATTTCCTAATTGAGCCCGAGCTCTAGCAAGCCTAACCTGATTTGTTCATGAGCTGTAGGGTTAGTTGAGTCCGGGTCAAGCAGCGATCACGGTCCTAATATAATGGGCTAAGATCATGAAATATCTATATATAGTTACCACTTTTAAAATGGCTTAGTGAGGAGAAAATGGTGAGACGCCATAGGCCAGACTTTACAAAAGGCATCTTTGCGGTTAGTTTAATATGTGATGGCCTTCCTTCATGCAGTCCTGCCGCAATACATGGTGAGAAACTCCATGTTACCGATATTAATCAGGATTCTATATGGTGCAGTCCACAGAGTATTGTGCATCTTTGGATGGTCATCGTCGAAAGATGGACGACCATCAAATAATGTGCATGGTGTATGATTCAAGATGTTCTCGTGAACTGTCTTATTTGATAGTTGTTCATCTTTTGATAGCGGCTATCTATTGTTGTACAGCATTTTATGGTACCATATATACATCGTAGAGGATCCGTGCTCCACCAATACATCGTCATTGTTTATTAGACAAATGACCTTGATCTCCATGTTCGCTTGGTTCATTCCCAATACGACCTTTTAGAATTTCCAATGTTTTTTTTTTTCTGGATCATGTGGGTAATGTTATATTTTCTCAATGGTTTCGTTAACGTGTACGTAGTCGTTTCTTGAACGTAAGTTTGTTTCTTTCTCCTGCATATTAGATAAATTATTAAATAATATTATAAACTAAATATATAGCTCAGTATAAAAATACTATAGAAAACACAACAGCTAGTATTGGAAAGGGCACATGAGCCAACGGTATCAGTTGGCTGGTGGGAAGTAACCATTTGGAAGCCCGGCCATGGTAGAACCTAGGCTAATGTGACCTTTTTACACGGACAACATCATCAACAACAATATATAATTAAAAAAAAAAGAGAAACTATCACATGGACAACGTAACAGAGAGAGAAGTTTTAATTGAAGGGTCAGAGCGAATTTAGTTTAATATTGTATGCCTCAATCAATTCAAGTAAATATACATATAAAAGTTGCTTTAATAGTTGTGCTAGAGATGGCCATCCCATGCATTAATTGCATGCATATGCCTCCATGTAGCTAGCCACGAGTAAGAAGGATCCCTTTGCACCCCAGCATGAGAGTCAGATCAGATCGGAATGGGCAGTGCTCAAGAACTCGCATAAAAGCTTGAATCAAGGATGGGAAAGAAAGTCACAGTAAATTCTGAAAAAAACTTACCTCAGTTAGCATTAATTGACGCACTTGCCATGCATGCAATATGCCGAAGATGTGTGCTAGAGGTAACAACTAACATACTTGCTAACCAAGTTATGAACCGTATCGACTTCACAGAAACACATACCATATATCATGACACTTTTTTTTTATTAAATTAAAAAAAAAACACCTTAGTACTGCTATAACAGTGTAAGAAGAACGGAAGCGTAACATGGGCCGGGACTCCGTATAATAGGAAGAGTTCCTTGGCTGTTACTCCATCCTATGTTGATAACCAATTAGGTGAATTGGTGAGGAGAAATTTCTTATGAAATGCTTGCTTTCTTTCTTCTTCTTCTTCTTCTTCTTTTAATGCATCAACTCAACTTATATTACCTTCCCGGAGGGCATTTTTCGGTGGTCATATATTTTATTTTTGGCTGGCCATACCGTTAATCAAGTTGCACCAAATCTTAGCAGCAAAACAGGAAGCTAAATCTTGTCCTCTTGCATGCCCTGGAGCTCTATATAAACCTCTCTCCACCATAAGAACTCTCACCATCCCACACCTCAAAACATCGAGTCTTCTTTGATATCGATAGCATTTCTCCTTCCTTTCCACAACGCACATTGTTACTCCTCGCTCTCTGGTATGAAGATGGTGGGGAAGCAAGTTCTTTTCAGTCTCGCAGTCTTCCCTCTGCTTGTGTTCCATGTTGCCGTTGCCTATACTGGCTCCGGCTTTGCAAGGACAACCGGAACCCATTTCGTTGTGGACGGGCGCCCATTCCACTCCAATGGATTTAACGCGTACTGGTTGATGCTCAAGGCATCGGACCCGGCCGAAAGGGGCAAGGTGTCCACCGTCCTCCAACAGGCGTCCGCTTATGGAATGAGAGTGGTCAGGACCTGGGCCTTCAGCGACGGTGGGAACAGTCCCCTGCAGTGCTCCCCTGGCTCTTACAATGAGGCTATGTTCAAGGTATATATTTACCACACATATACCTGTCTCGTCTTGGCATTTGACACCAACTTTAAATAGTTGACGTCAAGCCAAGAGCTTATTGTAGAATCTGCTCGATCTTTTACGGAATCATCTCAACTTAAAGATAGTGGAACTGAAAACATTTGCAAGCAGGTAGTATGTAAAGATATTTATCAATTTATACCATACTTCATATCGGAATTGGTGATAAATTTCTTGAAAAATAAAGAAAAGGAAATTATAAAACATGCAAGTACGTAATAGTGCACGCATGCATGTAATTACTTCTATTTTCAAACAGCTGATGAGTCCTCCTTTTGCTTGGCGTTCTTTTTCAGGGTTTGGACTTTGTGATCGCGGAGGCTAAGAAGAATGGA
Source organism: Phoenix dactylifera (assembly GCF_009389715.1). Lineage (NCBI taxonomy): Eukaryota > Viridiplantae > Streptophyta > Magnoliopsida > Arecales > Arecaceae > Phoenix > Phoenix dactylifera. Next base: position 13,886 of record NW_024069335.1, read on the forward strand.
GTGTATCTGATACTGAGTTTGGTGAATAACTACGCAGACTTTGGAGGGAGGAAGCAGTATGTTCAGTGGGCAAAGGGCAAGGGACAGTACTTGGGTTCCGATGATGACTTCTATTCGAACGATGTCGTCAAAGGATTTTACAAGGATCATGTGAAGGTGACTATGAGATCCTACCTTTTTCCCATGCACGCTATCATGCCTTTCTGCTTGCACCTAAGTGCTGACTCAAACACTTCACTTTCTTCTGCCATTTTGTAGGAGTAGATATATGGTAGAAATAGTTGGTTGAAGCTTGGGCATTATCCTAACATCTAGTACTTTTGTATTGTTTGATCTAGACGGTTCTTACGAGGGTGAACACGATAACGGGAGTGGCATATAAGGATGATCCCATCATCTTTTCATGGGAACTCATCAATGAACCACGATGCCAAAGTGACCTCTCTGGCAAAACTCTCCAGGTTCATAACCCTAGTTCATTCTTTTCTACTAAACTAATTTCGATATTCTTGTTATGCTATTGTTGCCTTAAATCTCATTTAATTGCAGTTACAAATAAGCGCTCAAGCTATAGGAAGACGTAGTCTAAAATTAGCTCTATGAAGCAAAATTAAAGCCAAACTTCCATATTTTTTTTTGTGTGACAGGCTTGGGTCACAGAGATGGCTGCTTATGTTAAATCCATAGATAGCAATCACATGCTTGAAGTTGGGTTGGAAGGGTTCTATGGGGAATCTAGGCCTGAAAGGAAGCAATTCAACCCTGGCTATGAGGTCGGCACCGATTTCATCGCTAATAATATGGTCCCTGAGATTGACTTTGCCACCATCCATGCCTACCCTGATCAATGGTAAGCCAGGTCTCTCTGATTGCTAACTCCTGTTACGCTTTAATTAGCAGAAAGAGTTGATACATGTGATTGAGTAGTATAAATTTCTGAACTGAAACTATGCATCATAATTTATAAGCAAGCAATTCTTTTCACCAGCCCATTAAGTTCAAAGTTGCAAGCTGTTCATGGTCATGAGTCCATCAACCAGCAACAGAATTCATGGAGGAAGTAGTCCATCAAATAACACTCGTTTTTTTTTTTTCAGGATTTCAGGTTCAAATGAGGCCCAAATGGCATTCCTCAAGAGTTGGGTTCAATCACATACTGATGATGCTGGTGCATTCCTTGGAAAGCCACTTATGATCACAGAATTTGGCAAGTGCTCCAAGACTTCAGGGTACACCGTAGGCGAAAGGGATGCCTTGTTCTCGGATGTGTACGGTGAGATCTACGGCTCAGCCAGAGCCGGGGGCCCGTGTGCAGGTGGCCTCTTCTGGCAGGTGTTAGCCCCAGGGATGGATAACTTTGGAGATGGCTATGAGATCATATTTTCAGAATGCCCCTCGACGACGAGTATCATTGCCCAGCAATCCCACAGGATATCAAGCCTTTAATTAGCTCCTAAATAGAGGTGAAGAAATAAAGGAGTCTAAGTATTAAAGATATATATGAACTTTATTTGTCCTTATATGGAGACTAAATATATGGTCTCAGTAGAAAATATATGGTCTTCATTATATTATTATGTTTTATTAATGATATTTGTTGGATTCATCCCCCTGAACCAATTGAAACTAAGGATCCAAATGTTAGTGTTGCTTGATTCTTTGATTGTACCAAGGGGACCAAATTATTGTTATAAGAACTAATATTTGTTTCCTTGAAAGAAAAATAGACTTCATCTATGGTGCAACTTTTTTTTATCATATTGGTAAATTCAGTCTATTCATTTCATGAAGGGTATAATGATAATTTACATTTGTTCAGCTTCATGTGGTCTTCCTCTGGATATTGTTTTGCGGATCATGCTTTTGATGTTGTCTCAATTAACAAACAATAATTTGGTTTCTAGAGAAAATAACAAAAATGTTTCGAGGTGGTACCTTTTTCTTCATTGTGACCTAAATTAATCCTCGAGCACAAACTTGTTTTGGACTAGGGAACCCAAGGATGAGCCATAATCACAATCCAAATCATGTGCCTATTGGTTAAAATAGCTAGGTATCATGTACTCACAACATTTGCATGCCTAGAATGACATATTATGATAGCTTTTCTGTTTTTGATGAAAGATTGGGAGATTCATCAAATTCATTAGGATCATGAAATAGACATAAGATTGGGTAAGAAGTAATAGGTAGGTAGATGGAGAGAGGTTTGTGACCACCGCTACTGCTCAGTACTATCTAGTTTGCTCCTTGATACCTATATGCTCACATTGGTGCCAACAAGAAAAAGAAGGTCACATGTGCATCAAGTACAACTTTTCAGTACCGGAAATTAATGGAAATCGACCAGAAGGACTATATTAAATCACATTTGAAAATCAATGGACCTAATTAGAGATTTTTAATCTAAAGGGCAACTTAAAAAAGGTACCAAAATTTGGAGGACAAAAAATATAATTTACCCAATTACTTATGAATGGGACTCTTCCAAAGTAATTTAATTGGACAAAAAATATAATTTACCCAATTACTTATGAATGGCTTCTTAGTGTCGTTGTTTCTTGAGATTTTCCGACGCTAAGGAAAAGCGTCGGCAAAGGTTGGCGCTGAGCAAAACTTTACCGACGCTTTTCCCTAGCGTCGGAAAAAGTCAGTCGGCAAAACCCACATTTGCTGTAGTGTTCTATTCCATTTGGTTTTGATCACAAGAATCTCAGCCTTCTTTCTCTCTTCCAATTACTTATGAATTTACCCAATTACTTATGAATGGGACTCTTCCAAAGCAATTTAAACGGACTCTTCTATTCGATTTGGTTTGATCACAAGAATCTCAGCCTTCTTTCTCTCTCCCATGTTTTTAATCCCCTTGATCGCGCCCCCCCCCCCCCCCCCCCCCCCCCCCCCCCCCTTCTGCTTTCCCTGTCCCATGTCCATTTGGCTATTCTCCCACTGATATTTTTATTGACCTCTTCCGAATTAGCCAGAATTATGACATGGCTGAATATATGAAGTTGAAATTCTTGAAGAAGTTGGTCAAGTCTTGTATTCTTCTGTCCTACATTTTCTCCAGATTCCCTTTTATTTGGTGGGTACCCCATTTTATTTTATTTTATTTTATTGAGACTAGGAATGGGTACTCCGGCTTTCATATTTGAACATGGTCGCCATGCTTCTCTTAGTTCAAGAAACATGAGAATCTACAATAGAGTAGAAGATTGTCCCACATGAGAAACTGCAATGGAATAGGCTCACTTTTCCAGCTCTCAGATCTTTCGGCCAAGCTTAAATTAGGTTGAAATATAGAGAGAATTCAGATTGTATCTAAAATCCCCTTAGTTCTTTTAATTCAGAGAGAATTCTCGCATATTTTCTATCTAAGCCCTAACATCCTCGCCAGAGAGAATCCAATCAAAATCATAAATACAAATGCCATAATTGATTGGTGGTCAACCCTAAAAATGACCATCTATAGTGTTCCCTACATCACATAAACTATATATTATGTTTGATTTGATTCCATTTATAACCATCCAAAATTAACCTAAAAAGACTAGCAGCAGTTAGTTCTTAACGCTGCTTAAATATCTAAAATCTTTCTAATATACAATCAATGAGAAACTAAATAAGCACCTACATGGGTTTTCACATACAGCTTTTTACTATTGTGCAGAGAGGGCTCATGTAGTAGTCCACGGTGAGGGATCCGACAAACTATACTTGAGTAGTCCTGGTGATATTCTAAACGTTGATAATAATATATAAACATATTCTAAAGCATTTGTTCAACCAAAAAATGTTTGTCTGGGTGGTGTAGTTGGTCATCACGCTAGTCTCACACACTAGAGGTCCCCGGTTCGAACCCGGGCTCAGACAAGTTTCATTTTTTGAAAAAAAAAAAATTGATTCCCTTAAGGCTTGCTAATTGCTGCTTGGAACATTATTTTCATTATTTTTCCTCAGCAAATTCATGGCTCCACACCTGTATGTATATCTATCTAACAACTGATGTTCATCTACCTATTTTAGAGATAAAAATTTAAATTTTAGTTGATTTAGATGCTTTTTTTTATCAAGATCAAATAGAAATATGATATGATGTGGTTAAGGTTGTTCATTTTTTATTCACTTTATGAATGATTGAAAGACCTCAACAATGTGCACCAAAAAGCATAGGATGATAGACCTCCTGCCCGTACACCATCTTTAATTGGTCAAACAGATTACTTTGTTTGTCATTATCATGAGAAAAAGTAAGAAAAGGAAAGATTTATTTGTGCCATTTTGCCTTCAGCAATTGATCCATTGTGGCATGCATTATGTTCATATTCATCCATGTTGTTGATTTTTCTATGGCTTTTTTAAGATTTTTGGTGAGGGGTAGAGTTTTCTTTCTCCTATTTGTTAAATAAATCTAGAGGTTTATAAAGAGAGGAACTAATAATATTCTAATCAGAAAATTTAGATGAAATTTAGATCAACTTATTCCTCTCTCATTTAATAATATAATATAGATGTGTCTATATATAAAGTAGGATATCCTTCTAAACCAATCAACTAGTCATTTCCCTTTTTCTTATAGAAGGAAAAAATAATAAGCTTAGAGTGATTCTCATTTTGTTCCACTTACTGGCTTCAACTCTTAAAATCTGAAAATGTAAATCTGCTTACTCTGTGTCTGAATGCTGCAGCACCATGGTTAGTCTTTATCCTTTTTTCTAAAACATAAGTAAATAACTTAGTAGTCAATCATGATACTTAGCAAGGCCAGAATGAAAAAAAAAATAAAAAATCATAGACTATTTGTTACATTAAAGGTATCAGATTTGAATCATCTATTCCCAGGATACTGCTAACCTCTAGCTTATTAATTTACATGATTAACCACTAAAGTATGAGCCAAGTTGAAAGCATAACTTGCACAAGTAGTAGTATTTAGCTATGAATGCAGAATTTTTGATGAAGAGAAATAGGTTAAATTTTTCTTCTTAGTCGCAATTTTGAAATCCTTCTCGAATTAGAGTATCTTAGATGTCACTAAACTTGTAAAAGGAGTCATGAGGAGCCAAAATCCGAAGTGGATTAGAGACCAACCTTAATTTTTATATTTACTAGAAGAAGACCCCATTGAAAAGCTAGACATACCAGGTCTTCCAAGAACAAGTATTTTGATGGCTAAAACATGTGACCCAACTTAACTGCCAAGTTGACGCCCTAAATCCCCATAGTGCCATTGATATTAACTTTGCTACCAAGCCTGTCAATTATCAAACTATATTTTCTGTAAACAAGATTTAGCTAAATATCTCCATTAAAAGGTTAAGTATTCCAAACATCATGTTTAGAAGAGAGGCAATTAAGCTGGCGTGTGAAGAAGCTGCAAAGAATCTATACAATCTGTCTCCATAATGATTCACAAGACAATACCATCATGATTCATTTTCCTCAAGAAGAAATAGAGATGCCTATCGATCATGTATTGAGATCATGAATTATGATGAAGGCATGACTTGTTTAATGGATGTCTTGAAGAAAGGCAATTCATAGATGAAATGAGTCATATCCCTGCTAAAGACTACATAATGGTAATTCGGATGAGTTCACAGGCTTGCATCCATATGAACTAGGATAAATTGATTACACTTGCTATTTGTTGAACATAGAGCTGATCATAGGCCAGGTCTCGGGTCTAAATTTTATTTATTTTTAATCCAGTTTCAGACAGGTCTATTTAAAATATATATATGTTTTTGTCTCTAAGCCTGGCTCATGGTCAGCCCCGTTGAAGATATTTTTGGAAAAAGTTAGAAGAGAATAGAAATACCTAATCCGGTCCAACTTGATCCTTTGGACAGGTAGATTAAGCAAAGCCGGGCTGCATAACCTATGTGGTAAGCGAGTTAGATCTGGGTTTGGTTTTGTTGACATGTTTATCAAATAGATTGTGTCTGAGTTGGCTTGCGGTCAAGCACCCAAATTAGAACTAAATAATTGTGGTGCGAAAGTTAATATTCTAATAAAGAAAGAAAGGAACTTCCACAGAACCGCACCGAATGGGGACCTTTCGTGCGTCCCTCGTCATGTGATAAGATTCCATTGGAAATGGTATGTGCCAAACCGAACAATGCAATCACATCCGTAGCCTCCCACAAGCTTCCAAGCCGCTGGTCCCACCATGTCCTCCTCGGGCCAGCCGCCCCCTCGCCATATTCTTATCTAACTGCAGCTTCTCCAGCAGTCCAAAGTCCATATACCCATTTCCCGACTCTCCTGTGTCTCTGTCTTCTTTCTCGATGCTGTCGTAAGAGCTGAACCATGGAGAGGCTTCCAGCAGTGGAAGAAGAGGAGCAGCAGCAGCAGCAGCAGCAGCAGTATGGATTCTTCTCGTGCTGGGGGTCGTTGTGTGGAAAGATAAGAAGGTTAGGGAGAAGGCGACGGCGGCGGCGAGGAAAGTTGTATGTGAGGAGGGGTAGTTTCAAGTATGACCCACTAAGCTACTCACAGAATTTTGATGAGGGTGGAGGTTGGGAAGAGGAGGAAGAGACGGAGAGATCCTACCGTGGGTTCTCTTCGAGGTTTGCCGCGCCTCAGCCTCTGAGTTCAGGTCGGCCACAGAGTCCATGAAGAGCTCTCTAAGGTGGGTTGCCCTAGCTCTCTTCTCCTTCTCTCCTTTCTCTTTGGTGATTGGTAGTTTTGGAGGTCAGTAGATGGGTTGGTGGGATGAGGATGTGCTACCAGAGCTACCTTAATTATATATTAAAATAACACAATTTGTTTGGATATATTGTAAATGTTGTTTGTCATGTAACATTTGTTTATGATGATTGATATGCACTTGCCAACTTTCCAAAACACACAAGGAAAAGGTTAATTTCTTTCCAAGCTATTGCTGACTAGTCCTGCTTGTAAGTTCAACTATTTTTGCTTTTTGAAGAATTTTCAAGGTGGAAAATCTCTTCTGGCTAAAGCCAGGTAATGAGACATCTTGTAACTAAGGGGGCAAGTGGTGATGGAATAAAAAATATTAACGAGTGTTCTCTATTATTCTCTCCTACTCTCCATCTCAATATTAAAATAGAGTGATTTAGAATTGTGTTTGCTTCCATTGTCCTCAATATATATATGAGTATCAGAGTAAGAATAAATTATGGAATGAAATAATATTAGAGTGTTATGTTCTATCTACCCTCTCCTACTCTGTTATCATATCATTTAGAGTGGTATTAGACCTTGATGCTTCCTTTACCCCAAATATACTTTCAAAACAAGCTTGACTATCGTCCTCATGCTCTAATTGATGATGCTCCTTACCCCAACTCCACGAAGTCTCATTCGAGAGAGTGGTGGCAACTGGGTCAGAATTCCTACCTGCATAGCTTAGGGATAATTCCTTTACGATTACACTAAGGGCTCGTTTGGTTTGCGGGAAGCATTTTTCCTCTTAGGAATATGATTCCTGAAAAGCAGATTTCTAGAAAGAGGATGCCTAAGAAAGTACTTTTGGCATGTTTGGTTAACCATGGAAAAGTGACAGATTTCCAAAGTGCTTATATTTGGTTGACCATCCACTTTCTTGGAAAAGTTATATATAATTCCTATTATACCCTTAATAAAAATTAGGACTTTAATGCCTCTTTAATGCTTCTTTAATGCTGAAGGGCATTTTTGGAAAAAAATAAAAATGGAGTGATTCCCGCCTCATGGGAAAGTAACTTTTCCATGTTTCTCATGGGAAAGACTTTTCCATGAATTGTGGAAATCATATTCCCATGGCAATGCAACTTTTCCGTCTCTCTCATTTGAAAACTCCAACCAAACAAGAGGCATCTCATTACTTTTCCATTGACCACACTTTCCTTCTTTCTTTTCCCACGAACCAAACGAGCCCTAAAGGAGCCAATGGCGATTTCATCCGGAAAGAAAGGAGCATCCGCCTCACCTAAAGAGAGGAAAAGCATGTCAACTTTGTCCGGCAATGCAGCATCCATTCCTATCGAAATATCATTGGCTGCACAATCCTCTATGGAGCATACTTTTTATATCGCAAGCCATCTTTATCGCATTATCGAGTGTATTGGAATTTTTTAAGGTTGTTCTTGCCAAGATGCTTGCCATGGCGTGCATCATCAAATTGGAGACATCAACACTGCTGTTGCTCCTTTCATGGCCATTGCATCTGAGAGAAACGTTCTTGCACTGATGAGCTTGTTGTTGCACTTGGAGGCTTTGAACTCCCACCATCCTTTCCATCAGGCAAGAGGAGGCATCCCGTCACAACTACAGGATAGATGGCTGGGGTTGTTGATTTAGTTCCACATCAATTATGTATTAGGTAGTTCTTGTATATAAAGCCAAGAAAAGCAAATAATATTTTTTAACTAATACTTTTGGATGAAGCTTTGGATCATTAGAAATAGTATTAGAGTGAACACAACCTATGGCTTATATGGATCAAGAAATATTATAGCATGTGCCCTTTTGGAACTGACCATGGATTGATCGTGGTATTTGTGATTGGATTTGGTCGGATTGAATACTTAGCTAAGTAAGCATGTCGAGATTTAAACAATGTAAATACATGAAGACTCATACAAATATGTATTTAGTCTTATATTGGTGGTCAAGATCCTTTAAGGTCAGCCTCACACCAAGCCACTAATTGAGTTTTGAGTTGTTGTAAGAGTGGACCATCCCTAACCCTTCTAAGCTTGCGGTAGTTGCTCATAAGAATGATCTATACCAACTCTGGAGCTTGAACAGTTAGTCTGGCATGTACGAATTAACCTATCCATCTTCTTCATGTCCTTCACTTCCTCCTTGGTTAGCCTCACAGTGAAGCCACTAACCGAGTTCTTAAAAGAGTAAACCATTTGCGACCCTTCCCAGCTTACTCTTCCAGTCACAAAAAAAAAAAAAAAAATTTTCTTTTAATTCTGTCTATCAATTTTTATATTCAGAGTTCTACTCTTGTTTATCTTAAAAATACAATACTTATCTTTCTCCTGCATACTTGCTTTCTGCTTCTTTTCCAGTTATATATGACCTCAAATGAACTCCTAAATAAATTAGACTCCAACTTTTTCTAATTCACCTAAACAAAGTTGACTCGGATGTCACTTCTAAATAGGTGGCATGCACTTTATCATCATTTGTTCCCCTTTCTCTCTTCCCTCAAATGTGTATTGCACGCGACCTTAGGATTGATGTAACCAGTACTGTTACTGAAAAACGAAAGCTTGATATATATTGTTGACCATTTTTATAAACTTAGGCTTCTGGGTTCAATCTGATTAATTAGGAACAGCTAATGCCACAGAAATAAGGAGGGATAGAAAGAGAGGTAAGGGAGAGGAGGGTGAGAGAGAGGGAAAGTACAGGAGAAGCTTAGGGGATCACAAAGAAACAGAGGTAATAATTAGGGAAACCGGGCTCTCGGCTTTGGGATGTGGCGTGCCTCTCCGTTTTCTATTTTTTTTCCTTAAAAAAAGTTCTCTTCCGGTTCAAACTTGAACCATTTGGTTTGATGGTCCAATAAGTTTTAGATAATCCAGACCTTGAGTTGCCCAACACTTACTGGCCTGCAGGTAATTGGTCTGACAGTTTTTTAAAAATTAAACTTGGTATCCAAAAATCAACTGAATAGCAAAATAAACTTTTTGTACAATAGTCACATAATTTGAAATCTTGAGATTGTGTGAGAGGTCGTGTGGACATTTGTTTAGTTCCACATCGGTTATTCATCATGAAGATTTTGGATATTTATACAGAACTAATGAATCCAAAATAATACATTCTGGCTCGCCATTTTGGATAAGATACTGGGTTTTTACAAATAGTATCAGAGCGAACTCGGCCCATAGCCTATGTGAACTAGAGGACACTGTAGCACGGATTTGTGGAGGCTGATCATAGGCCTATCGTGTTGCCTGTGATTAGATTTGAATGAATTTGAACTCTTATTCTGATGAGAACGTCCGGACTTGAATAAAGATAATATATTGGTTATATTTATAGGGCCAACTATTCAGTTGTTGACATCTGAATTAATAAAGGCTCGGTGGTTAGTACATCCCTTTCAATCAAAAAGAAAAAGAAAAAAAAAACTGTTCAGTTTCTTGGTAACCATATTACAGTCTGGCATTTTCTCTTTTGTGTTGTGTTAACCAACAAAAAAAAAAATAATCTTAGTTTATATAAAAGCCACTCTTTGTAGATGATTGTTGATGTCTGCATCCCAAATTGGCTAAGAATCTTAATTCAAACCAGAGCAACATACATCAATACTAAAATGATACATATATTGTACATAATACTTTGATTAATAAATGTGGGGGAAGTATTTCACTTCCTCTATTATTCGTGAAAAAAAAAGATAAATATACTCGGAAATGCCTATCGATGTAAGAAACTAGTATATATGCTTTTTATACAGTTACTCATCAGTTTGTCTTCTTGAAATATTTTGTATTGCTTGTCAATCAAATCTTATACAGAGTGCATGGTTGCTAATAATGTCTTTATATTGTTTAGTTGTTATTATGTGGCATAATGTATTTATGATTTGATTAAATTATTAAGCACGTTATATGATTTTTGTCTGGAATCAAAAAATATGATGGCCGAATAAGATAATTTTTAAACGAATCTCATGACCAAATCCAAATGAAAATGAAATCAAGCTTGGATTTGACATTTTGTAAACTACTTATAAAATAGATAGGGATTTTGTGTGTGCCAATCTCCAGCTCAAACTTGTTTAAAGCCTTTTTGAACCCCTCTTGGTTCTTTCCTTGCCCAATTCCTCTCACTCGCCCTATCCAGTCAAGGCCCATCGAGAAGTAGCCGAATGTTTTAGATGCTCGGGTGAACAATGTTGGAGATGTCAAGTCCCACTGCTTGTTTCCACTAGATGCAATTCCTTCTCCTAGAACATGACCTCTAATTATTTACCAATCTTGGCCAAATGACATGGTCACATGAGCCAGATCATGCAAGCCCTAAGGTGAACAAAGATCGAATAACTCAACAGTGAATAATCAAATAATCAAACTAGATAGATCCACCACATTCAAATGGATTTAATTATAAGATCTTCAAATGTTCATCGGTATCAGAAAATAAACTAACTAATTAACTCATAACTCTAATGCTTGAACTCCACATCTAACACATTCGAAACTACATATCCTACGACTCTGAAAGAAGAAGGAAAGAGCTGGTGTGATCTTTACTTCCTAGTAAAAATTCCACACACACCAATATAGTAAATTTAAAATAAGAATTCGCTACAAACCTCATCAAAATGCAGACAAAAATCATAAAGCTTCAAACTGATTATTCAACATAGCTCAATAAAATATGCATCCATAAATGTAAGTCATCAAATGTATAACCCATTCCAAAAAATATGTAAGATATAATAATACAATGGTTTTGTATTTTTAATCTTTTATTTTAATCCCAATTTTCGATCAACCATTATCTTTTTGATTTGGACTATTAAACGTCACGTTTTGGCCCATGACTAGCAAACTATAATTTTATGCTTCAACCCATGGTGGCAAACCAAAATATCTGTGCTTCAGCCCACGGTGGCAAACTAAGATAACTGCGCTTCGGCCCGCAGTGGCAATCTAAGTTAACTGCGCTTCGGCCGACAATAGCAAACCAGAATATCCTTGTTTTAGCCCAAGGCGGCAAACCAAGATAACTTTGCTTCGACCTGCAGTGACAAACCAAGATAATCGTGCTTCGACTCATAGTGATAAACCAGAATATCCATACTTTGCCCTGCGGTGGTAAACCAAGATAACTGCTATAACAACCCATGCTTCACTCAAAAAAGCTATCTGAAAGGTATATTTTGGATTTCTTGGTTCTGTATAAGTACCCAAGATCTTCTCGACGAATAACCAATATGGACTAAATACACACCCACACAAGTTTTCCTCCATTCAAGCCCTAACATCCTCATCAGGCTAGAGGTTTAAATCTATTCAAATCTAATCAAAAGCACCTCAATCGGTACGTGGTCAATCTCCATAATCCGTACTATAGTATCTCCTAATTCACATAGGCTATGGTCCGAGTTTGCTCTAATACTATATTTGTCATACCTCAGATCCGAAGTATGACATAGTCGTGCTACCAAGGGGTACAACTTATGATAACACAAAGCCAACATTATATTTAGCTTTCAAATCTATCACAAACAAAATATAATAATTAAAAGTTTGATTTCATCATTCATTAAATAAAATCAATATTGGTTCAGAGCATCTAAGTTCAAACATAAATACCAAGCCCATAATCCTTACTATTCAAAAAATCACTAACTACAAGTTCATAATCAATTGAAAAACTAAAGTTCTGCTCTACTATATAGATCGCCAAGCTTGCTGGTATGAATTTTAAGTCTGGATTATCCTTTGTTTCTATCGGTCCTATTTGTATGAAGAGAGAAAAAGAAAAATAGAGGTATATGAGTGACACAGCTCAGCAAGTAAATTTTACTCTACGTTACCAGATTAAGCATAAGTTCTTTTATGTCAATATATCATTTAAAAAAATAACAGATATTACAAAATAAAGTATTCATAGTACAGTATATTAAAACAAGTCATAAAGCCAATTATACATAAACAAATAATCCATCTTTCATAAATATAGTACCAAATTTATATTGCAAATAACTTCGTAAATCGTTCTTCATGTCATTTAATCCTATCGTGGATCAAAATATTGCTCGTAGATATTCGTTCCACAGTCATTATATTCGATGATGGGGCTATTTTCGTAATTGACAAGATATCATAATTCGTATTCGTTACCAACTTTAACCCATAGGCAGAGGGCCAGTTTCTTTGGATGCTAGCTTCAGGGTGTCGATTGACCCTCATTTTGGAGTCGCCCCAAAATAGGGCACCCCTATTTCGGTCTTCTTCCACCGACTCGGCTGGTCGGCTGCCACCGCCTACTGCTCTCTGCTGCCCACCACCGCCATCTTACCGGACCATCGCAGTCATAGCCACTAGTCACCCCTTTCTCTTCTATTTAGCTAAGAAAAAAAAAGAAGAAAAGAAGATAGAAGAAAAGAAGAAGAAGAGGAGAGAAAACCATCCCTCTCTTTTTCTCTTATTTTCTCTCTCTTCTCTCTACTCTTTTCTCAATATGAGGGCCTGGTCCATTGACCGGCCCGCACTCAATTTGGGCCTGTGGGTTGGCCCAAAGGGGCCAACCCAGCCCTTTATGTGCCCTACACGTGATGAATCGGAGAGGACTCCAACTAGGAGTCTTTTTCCTCCCCGATTTTGATCGTGATTGAAATAACTAAGTCCCAAGCCTATTAGAATACCAAAAGCTCGGAGTTTTGCCTATTTAAGATTTCTCATCCTCCCGCTTTGAGATCCATCAAAGAATAGGGGATATTCGAATGTTGATTCACTTGTAAATAGAGGATCCATAGGAAAACAAAAAATCTTGAAATCCAACAAAGAAAAGAAAGATGTTCATGTGTTGATTCACCAAAAAACAAAAATCGATAAATCGGTAATAGGGTCTTCAAAACTTCTAGACATAGCAACGATGACCATAGCAAATGAGAAAGAGATGGTGGCAGCAGATTAGGTGATCGATGGTTCTAATATCATATTAAATATTTAAAAAAAAACAAGAGAAAAAGAGAGAAAGAAAGGTGATTTTATTTTTCTATTTTATTGCATTCGATAAATCTAAGAGATTATATATATTCACGTATACGTACAAATTTTATATAAAAAAATAATATAGATTGATATAAGATCATATTAATAAAAAAAAATATTATAGGTTGATAGAAGTTATTAAGTAATTTTTAAAATTACTTGAATAAAATGATGCTAACAAAAAAAAAAAAAAACTAGACGCTGATAAAAAAATATATTACGAGCTAACAGCACCTCTATTGCCAAGTCTGCGCCTCAGCGGCCCTTGTAAAGAAGGCACATCTTGCAGATTGAGGGAGGATGGATTTGGAGGATGCGGATTCACCCGCGTGTAGCGCTCTTCATATGGAAGGTGGCATGGGGATGCCTACCGACCAGAAGCTTGTTAGTTCGGCGAGGAGTTCGGAGCACCCAGTTCTGTGAGATGTGTACGGAGATTGAGGAGACCATTAATCATGTTCTTTTGCAGTGTCCCAGGGCGAGAGAGATATGGAGTAGATCACCTGCTCCCCTGCCCCAGGTGGTGGAGTCGGCACAGGACATGATCCACTTGCTGAGAGTTTCTATGCGGAGCCCCAGACTCTGGGAGGTGGGGATTCTCAGAGCATACCTCGCTTACCACATTTGGTTGGACAGGAATGCTGGTATATTTGAGGGAAGGCGGTCGACTCCGAGGATGGTGGTGGATAGAGCTGTACTGCAGGCGAGGAAGGTTACCGTAGCTACCACGTTGTTCTCTTCTGAGATGGCCAGGGATATCTGGGGTACTCTTTCCGCTGTTATAGCGCCCAGGTTCGCCCTTGTTTCTTGGGTGCCCCCACCCCTTGGTCATCTCAAAGTGAATTTCGATGGTGGTATGTTGATGAATGGTGTAGCTGGAGGCATCGGATTCGTGATCAGAGATTCTTTTGGCAGGCTAGTAGCAGCCGGAGGACGGCGCATTTCTGGGATTACTGTTGTTGGGGCAGAGCTTCGGGCTGCATGGGAGGGGTTGACATTTGCGAGGAGGGCCCTTGGAGCCGAGAGAGTGTATCTCGAGGGGGACTCTTCTGTGGTGATTGACTGGATCCGAGGTGTGGATAGATATGGGGACGGCCATCCTCTTATCAGAGAGTCTCGCAGGATGGTTCAAGAGATGGGTGGGTTGGCTGCTCATGTGTTTCGGGAGGCGAACAGGGCAGCAGACTGGGTCGCCTCCTTTGCCACTAGGCACTCCGGAGACTTTTTATGGACATCTGCAGGAGATATTCCTTCTCCTTTGTACTCTTTGTTTTCTCGTGACTGGGCAGGATGTACTCTAGTTAGAGCTATATAAATTGCCGCATTTACCAAAAAAAAAAAAAAAAAAAGAAGGCACATCCTGATTACCTGCAGCAATCAAATCAGCAATAATGACGACGGCTCATGTAGGGGACCGCGACGGGAAGCATATCGCCGACGAGAGACACCCCTTGGCCGACTACTATGCCATGGGCACCGGTCATGCGGAGCCTCCGAAGGCTATGGATCCAGGGCTGGTTTACGACATCAAGGTTAGTGATTACATTGCTTACTTTTGTGGCTGGGACTTCAGTAGCGATTATGTGGGAGTCCATGCTCGATTGTTCGACCAACATCACCGAAGCAGAGCTGAACTACCCTTCTACCATGGTGTCTCTTCGGCCAAAACAAAGGTCGATTAGGTTGAACCAGACACTGACGAATGTGGGGGATGCCAGGTCCACGTATTGGCCGGAGATCGACATGCCAAAGGGTGTTTAATTCGGTGCTGGTGAAGCCTACGAAGCTGTGGTTTACGAAGGTGAACCAAAAGAAAAGGTTCAGAATTATCTTCAGGATGGATGAAAGTAATGGTGTGGGAATCGTCCAAGGGCGCCGATTAAAAGTTTCAGAGCCCAATCTTGATCACTTTCAAGTAATCTTTGTAGTAATGCAGGGTGCGTAGATTTTAGATTAAAAGCTTGTAATGCTTTTCTACTGCATGCACATCTTAATGATTCACTTATTGTCATTATTTGTTGAAACTTGAAAGCCTCTTTTTCTGTATTTATCCAAAATTGTGTCTCAGTTGCTAACTTGCAGTGCTGCGAATTGATAAGGCGTTTAAAGAAATGCCTGCTAATAGGCCATATTAGGCACTCCTTGTGTTTGCCTTAATGGAACGAAGTCAAGACTAAATGAAGTTTTGGAATTGGACCTTGAAGAATTTAGAGGACTGACCCAGAGTCAACGTGTTCAATCCTTCCTTTATGTAGCCACACCGACCTGAACATATATAAAGTCCTTAAGCCCTTTGTTGGGTGATCACCTGTATGGCTTAACTAATCCCTACTCAATTTTGTCAATTGGTCTTGGGAAGCCAAATTGAGGAAAAACTAGGTCCAATCATGGACCTACCTCGAACCTCACCCAAAGCTGCGTCAGAACACTATAAGAAATTGGAAAATTTTCGATCAACTTTGTATTGCCGATGCTAGATAGAAGCGTCGGCAATTTCATTCGCATAGCAGAACTTTCCGACGCTATTAAAAAGCGTCGGGATATTAAAGGTTATGTCGACGCTTTGCTTAGCATCGCTGGAAGCTCTTAATTACCGACGCTTATAAGCGTCGGAAGGCTTAATTATCTACTCTTATAAGCATCAGCGAAAGCTAAAATCTGACGACATTTATAAGCATCGTTGGACTTAGATACTATAGTAAAATACAGTAAGATTTCAATTAAGATAATATTAATCTTATTATTATATCTAATTAATAATAATATAATTTTTTTTCGTAATTCAGATTGAATCTTAATGTCACACAATCCGAATTTATTAGAAGGCAGAAGAAGTAGCATTTCATTTTTGGATTGGAAAAATACCAAATAAGTTCAGTCTAGAAACTTCAATGGTCGCATAGATCTAGGATCTATTCGTCTTTTCTTGTATTTGTTTTATGGAGTCGCCTGACTAACCCACCCCGACCAACCCCCTCCATCAGCCCCAAATCTTTTTCACCACTTCTCAGCCTCTTTCACTGCACAGCCTCTTTCACCGAACGCCTTCCCAACCAAGCTTAATGTGCGAATTCATTTAAATCTAGGTGGAAATATTCTGCCTAGATTTAACTAATCCCTAACCGAGCTTAATGAAACGAAGTCAAGACTAAATGAAGTTTTGGAATTAGGCCTTGAAGAATTTAGAGGACTGACCCAGAGTCAACGTGCTCAATCCTCCCTTTATGTAGCCACACCGACTTGAACGTATATGAAGTCCTTAAGCCCTTTGTTGGGTGATCACCTACATGGCTTAACTAATCCCTACTCAATTTTCTCAATTGGCCTTGGGAATCCAAATATAGGAAAAACTAGGTCCAATCGTGAACCTACCTCTAACCTCACCCAAAGCCACATCCGAATTGTGTGATATGCGTTTGCCTCCCCAACCGAGCTTAATGTGCGAATTAGTTTAAATCTAGATGGAAATATTGCGGTAAAAGATACCACTTTTTTTTTTGCTTAGGGAAAGGGGTAGGGGGGAGAAAGGGATCTCAGCCCACCCCTGCATAGCAGCCCCCGCTGGACCCTGCTCCACCAGGAGAATGTTCAATGCGGGTAGACACCGTTTTACTCATACCCTCCCCATCCGAAGGCGAATACGTCACACCTAGCACCACCCAGGTACAAGTGGAAGGAAGGCATAACCGCTTTCGAACCCGGGCAACTTGGACGGAATTATCGCCCCTTACTACCAGGCTACCACCTTTGTGGCTAAAACATACCACTTTTGTTAAAAAGAAATAAATTAGTTTTAATTGCAATTACCAAAATGAAGTAGTTCTTTTTTCCTTCGCATGCCACTTGACTCACACCTCAAAAGCTTATTTGTTCAGAGGCTCGTCGTCCATGAAAGCCAGTGAATAACTGCATGAGAATACAAAACAAAACCAACAAACACGCGCGTCACCAAATGGGCAAGCACGAACGCCTGAGCTTTGGCTTCATCGGAACTTCCCCAGGGGCCTGCAATCTGCATTCCCTAGTTACCGAAGGTGACAGAGATCGGACTCCTCACCATTCGCTTCTCCGAGACCCAATTCAGGTAGCCCTGCGAAAACCTCACACCACCACCGCTTCTGCTCGCTGAGAAGGTCACATAAAATTTCATCTCCTGGTTCACCTCCGAGAACTGGAGCTTCGCCGGACTGACACTCACTGCCACTCCATAAGGAGCATCAACGTCTGCCGAGTACTCCGACATCGCCTCCCCAACATTCTTCACAGTCCGTTCCACGGTGATCGACGTCGTAGCAGCACCAAGAGACACCGAGATCGAAGGGTAGTTAAGCTCTGCTTCGGTGATGTTCTTGATCAGCAAACAATTGACGTGCTGGCGAGCAATTGTTGTCACTTGCGAGCTCGTGTAGCCCAGGCCACAGAGGTACGGAATGTAGTCACCGGCGCTAAGGTCGTAGACTAGCCCCGGGTCATCAGCCTTAACCGGGTTGACATGGCCAGCGCCCAGGGCAAAGAGATTAGCTGGGAGGTGTTGCTCGTTTACGATCGGCTTCCCACTATGATCCAGTATGTCGGCCGTCGTCATGATCGCCGATTTGATTGCAGCCGGGGACCAATCTGGATGTGCGGCCTTGACCAGCGCCGCGATGCCGCTGAGATGAGGAGTGGACATGGAGGTGCCGGATATTATGTTGAAGGTCGGACCGGTGCTGATAAACGTCGGCGGCCCGACCTGGAAAGGCCATGCAGCTAGAACGCTCACGCCTGGACCAGTGATGTCCGGCTTCAGAATACCTGGGCTGGCCAGACTCGGTCCTCTTGAGGAGAACGATGTGATCGCCGGAGCCGGCGATACCCCGAGAACGGTGCCCTTGAAAATGAACGACGCAGTCGGGTTGGACGAAGCGGCGATGTAGGATTTGATCTTGACTCCGTCGGAGTAACCGACGTAGGACGCCGGAAGGACGTGAGCATCGGCAAGGGTACTGTATCCATCAAGAGGTCCGTTTGTGAGAACCAAGCCGACGCCGCCGGCACTCTGCACGGTTATGCCCTTGGCTATCCTCGCGACGTCGCCACCGCGCTGGCAGAGCACTATCTTACCCTTCACGTCCAGGCCATCCAACGAGCCGTTGCCACAGAAGGCGGCATCAGGCTTTGGGCCGGCACCGGCGTAGACGAGAGGGTAGAAGGTGGGGGTGTACATCTGTGGCTGGTAGAGCGACTCGCCGTTGAATTCTTGGCCATTGCCGAGCTTCACCGTCACCCTTATGTTCCTGTCCATGGTGCTTGCAGCCACCGTAAGGATCCATGGGGCCTCATTTGAGAGAGAGCTTGCATTCGGGCCGGAGTTACCGGCGGCACAGCTCACGAATACTCCATTCTTGACGGCCCCGAAAGCACCAATTGCGATCCCATCAATGTAAAATGGAACGGAGTCTCCTCCGAGGGAGAGCGAGAGCACGTCGGCTCCATCACCCACCGCCGCGTCCATTGCAGCCAATATGTCGGAGTCGGCACAGCCATCCTCGGTGCACACCTTGTAGATGGCAAGGTGGGCAAGAGGTGCCATCCCGGAGGCTGTGCCCTTGGCATTCCCAAGAACATTAGCACCAGCCACGCGTGCTCCCGCCGCTGTGCTCGCAGTGTGGGTTCCATGCCCCTCATCGTCAACTGGAGGTGTCGCGGCGGTACCTCTTCCTTTCATGGCCATCGCGCCGCTGATGAATGACCTCGCACCGATGATCTTGTTGTTGCAAAGGCTGGCGTTGAAGTCGCACCGCCCTTTCCATTTGGCAGGCGGCGGCGGTACCCCATCGCCACTAAAAGAAGGGTGGTCGGGGAAGATCCCGGTGTCGAGCACTCCGACTATCACCCCTTCGCCATAGTTGGCGTCCTTCCAGACCCCTCTGTTGAGCTGCAAGCCTAAGAATTCCGGCGTATGTGTAGTCTGAAGGGAATAAAGGCGGTCGGGATAGGCATGGACGAATCCAGGCTTCTTCTTGATGTCCTCCAGCTCCTGCTCGGTGAGCCTCGCGGCGAAGCCACTGGCCACATTGGTGTACATGTGGACCATTCTTGCAGGGGTCTCCGGGAGGAAGGACTTGTACCACATCTCCCGGTCGGTGGACGTGGCAAACACAGTCGACAATGGCGGCTGTACATGGACTACATAGGTTTGTAGTTCAGACGCCTCGGCGCCGACGGTGATGAATCCGACATGGTTGCGAGCAGTTACAGAAAAAGGGCTGAAGAGAATGAAGAAGAAGAGGAGGTGAAGGAGGGTGAGGAGGCTTAGGTTTCCCATTGGGATGGATGTGGGTGATTAGAGAGTGATGGGGCTGGGTTCATGGAACTTGGGTTATATATAGGAGATGGATTGAAGAAGAGATGCAGAAATGGACAAGCCATGGCTTTGTTGAAAGGGAGAGGAGGCCGGCGAAGGTTTTTAGCCAATGTTTATTGCCATCTGTTACTAAGCGAGTTGTCGGACTCCTACGCCTGCAAGAAATGTTAAGCAGGGCTTCATGGCGAGGGTTTTTGGATGCTTGCAGCTCGGTTTTTCCGCCAAGAGGCGAGCAAGAAGGAAGGTTCTGAATTTCTGATTGCCAGCGGTTGTGGAAAGACCGCTTGCATGGCTATTAATTGCCTGGATGGCCGGCGGTTGTTTCGAAGCCACTTTGAAAGATTCACATTCATTTGGACAGGGTGGATCAAGCTTGAACTAGTTGTATGTTGGTCTGACTTGGACATGAGTCTTGAATAAGCTATGAATTATTTAAAACAAATTCTCTCAAAAGCAGAACCATGGCAAGTTTAACCTGAGCAATCCATGCCTTGAGCTCCCCCACCCCCAACTCGATTAGGCTTGAATGTGTTGCATGTCCTTGCATGTTCATGTACGCATGCATGCATATGTGAACATCTGCCTCGTAATAGACATCAAACAGCGACACATGGATTAATCAATACAATCTCCATTTATGACTGCTTGGTTTTTTGTGCATGGTCGTAGAAGCACTTGGGCCATCGATGACCACAAGAGAACATAGATCCAATGTCTACAACTAGGTGTTTTCAGATAGATATTCTGAAGATTGGGAATACGAGGATCCGTCCAAACATGTATTTAGTCCCATATTGATTATTCGCTGGATAGATTTTGGGTACTTATAAAGGATCAAGAAACCCAAATAATACCTTCCAGCTAGCCATTTTCAGTGAGTTCCTAGGTTATTACAAAATAGTGCCATAGTGGATCTAGCCTATAACCTATATGGACTAGGAGATACTACTATATGAATTCATTGGGGCTGACTATGGGCTGATCGTGGTGTTTGTGATTAAATTTGAATGGGTTTAAACCCTTAGCCTGATGAGTACGTTAGGGCTTAAATGGAGGAAGTATGTGAGGACTCATGTGAGTGCAAGTATGTGTTTACTCCTACATTGATTATTCGTTGAGTAAATTTTGGGGATCAAGAAACCCAAATAATACCTTCCGGCTAGCCATTTTGGATAACGTCCTAGGTTGTTACTAGAATAGTTTTATATGGTCCTCTTTCATCCTTGGAAGATCTGGCCTCTATTGCTTCTCATTTTTGGGGGATTTTGAAAGTTAAGAATACTTTACATGTTGTACCTCTTTTATCCTAGGAATAAGTGAGAATATTAGATTTCAAAGGGACAAATGGCTAGTTGAGCTTTTATTGTCAGTTTTTCCAAATGTATTTGCTCGAGTTGTGGAGAAGATTGCTTCATTTTCTTGCCATGCAGGTGGAGGGATAGAGATCTCTACTGGTAAATCCCTCTTTGCCAAGATGTTGAATGAGATCATATTAATGAATTTTCTAATTTGATAAAAGTTTTCAATCTTGTTCGGCTGGCCTTCTACTGCTTCTGATGGTATCAAGTGGATTCTAATACTCCTGATGGTGTCAAGTGGAGATCTGCAAATTCTTCCTATAGATTTTTTCACGCTGGTGGAATCTCAATATCAAATTGCTAGTTATTTGGAAAGCTCAAGCATAAGAGAGAGTGAGAATCCTTGCTTGGCTGTCAGAGCAAAGTTTCTTAGCAGCTAATAATTTAGCCAAGAGATAATTGGCCTGGCACATGAAACAGACATAATCAAAAACTATTTTTGCTTTGATGAGATGCCCTTTTATCAGGTTAGGACAATTTCAAATCCAAATTAAGGGCTGGCTTCATTCTATATTGTCTACTTGGGGAGATTGGGCCCTTAAAGAACATTAAGAAGTTGAGGGTTGGGTGGAGTTCCTGCTTATCATTTGGTGAACAATATGGATGACAAGGAAAACCAGAATCTTGCTGGCCTTGGCAGAAGCCAAATGAATCAATATAGGAGTTTGTAAGTTTTCTGCTTCTTGCTTTTCTAAGCATGCTGCAAGGGACAGTCTACATTTAAAATGAACATTTTTTTCTCAAATGTGGGTCTGATTGATTTCCTAGTTTTCATTTCATTACCAATATGAAATGGATTTGATTCTGATTCATTTCATGCTTCTTTATTTCATTGTCAATATGAAAGGACTCTGATGGGCACTCCAATCTTTTTCTTTGAAAACAAAAAAATAAATGCAACCCCCAATCAATCAAACCTATAACGGTGGGGTCAATAAATATAACAATCAAACAAAATGGAGCAGGGAAAAAAGAATTAACAAGAAGGGTCTTCCAATCATGGGCTCCCTTCCATGTATTATATATTTCTAGAGTGAACTGCAAACCAATTATTCAACTATATACATAGTTGTTGCATACTTTTTAACATTATGTATATAGAGCTAATAAGAGGGCATGACCTATGAAGAAAAAGACATGAATGAGGCCAATAATGCATTATGCCAAACACTTGCATTAACAAAAAATTGTGCAACAACGCATACATGAGGCAAACAATTTTCTATCGTGCATCGAGCATATTAACACAGACATTCTCTGGTTACGTATAATTATACAATGTCTCTCTACTCAACTGTCCTACATGCCCCGAGAATCAAATCTTTTAGACATTCTTGTGTTGTATCAGACACCAAATGTGCCTCCACCTACTTCAATTCAGATTTGAAAGTTTTTTTTTTTCTTGATGGAAAGATTTGAAGAATGTGAAGTACATTCATCTCTATAATAATTTTGATAAAAATTAAGCATCCAGCTTTTCCATTGAGTGAGAAAAGGCAGGCAAAACCAAATAATGCCTCTCTCGCTGTTCCATGTTAGATCACCACCATGGATCTAATGATCATGTCTACCGACAGGTTTTGACAGTCATGTTGAAGAAGATGTGGAGAATTACTCAAGGGGAAGAAGAGAAAACAAAGTTCAAGTGTGAGTTGATGGTCCAGGACAGATCATGTATACACATTAAATTTTTCTGATGCCGAAAGAGATGCTTTTTGTGAACAATGTCCACCTTAATCATCTAATCTAACATTCTTGGGACTAAATTTCAGCGATTTGAAGAATAGCAAATAATGCAGTCCAGTTCATAAATAGATCTTAAGCATAAAATGTTCCAGTAATGCTGTCTTAATTGAGAAGTAAAAGATTTATAACTAAGAGGGTGATAGAGTGTGGCAGTGGAGCTCAAATCTCGATCTAGTGAACTTAGAAGAATTTAGCTCATGTCATCCATAACTTCAAAAGGTTCATTTCCGATCCATGAAAGAAAGATAACTGGCCCCAAAGTAGATGGCACCTGCAGTAACTGAATTAGATGTAAATTATCCAGGTCAATCTATTATCAAGCCACTCTATGCTTGTAAGTCCTGAATTACATATTAGCTACAATCGATATTCCAAAATGAGAGTTCTAAGAGGAAATTTGTCTTTAATAGAAAAGATAACCCTGTGGATATTTCTGGGTTTTAGGGTTCTTAGGAATGAAAGATTAATCGCTGCCTCAAGGACTGTGTTAACATCCTGATCAAGAAAGATTAAAGGTAAAATTCGTGTCCCAAAAAAATAAGAAGTCAAATTTCCCCTTCAACTATGAGGATGGGACTCATCTTATGAATAATTGACACCCACAATCATCTATGTTGCCGGCATCATAAATTTTGTAAAAGAACCATGGATGTAAAACTAGGATTCAGAACCTCTGTTTTAGCAACTTGTTTCAATATTTAATTGATGGGTGATTTGGATCCTTTTATATATGGGATGAGTTGGATTTCTTTACAGATTGCTATAGTTGGCTTTGTGTTATCATGTGTGGTACTCTACGGTAGTATGAGCATGTCATGTTTTGGATTTGGAGCATGACACTTAGTGGTATCATAGCATAGCTTTAGTTGTGGGTAGAACTTAAGCCTAGTTTATAATTCATAGGGTTAGACATAGGATGTGTAATGTCCGGGCCCAGAACCTACTAGGCCCAATAAGAAATAGGCCCAATTAAGGGTTTGGGCCCAAATTTCACTGTGGGCAGTATTATTATAATGGTTATTATAATAGTTAAAAAAAAAAAATGAAGGGATAAGACTGACAGGGAAGGGTCACCTCACCCCCTGCTGGCAGCCGATGCCGGCGCGCCGGAGACGGGGGGGGGCGGCGGCCAGTCCCGGAGTATGGAGGAAAGGAGAGGATGGGACCTCTCAGAGGGGGGTTTCATCCTCTAAACAAATTATTAAAGCCTCTGTCGGCAACCCCAAGTGACAGACCCCCTAGAATACTGAACGAGAGAGTGAGAGAGCCGAAGCCCTGGAGCCGAAGGCGAAGGAGCCCTGAAGCTCCAAGAGGAAGGAGGGACTACCAGGGGGAGGTACTGCCCGACTGCAGCTGACCAAGGTAAGGAGTTTTTAGGGTTAGGGTTTAACAGAAGTAAAGAAACCCCTCTGTGGGGTGCTCTCCCCCTCTGTGTCAACAGTGAAACAGAGGGGAGGAGGCCGGCACAGGAGAGGGAGAAAAACCCACAAGCCCCGGGTCGGCCGGACTCACAGACCGCGTACTCGACGACCACCCGGGCCGAACCCAACCGGGATCGGCCCGCGAACGAACCAGACACCGCGGCCTCGGCCGCGGGTACCCTGGGGTTCGGGGGGCAACCCGGGCCGCCGGATCTGGCCGGGACGGCAACAGAGGCAGCCACAGGGCCGCCAGCCCCGACCGGACCACCACCTCTTCTCCGGCAAGGGGTGGTGGTGCCGGAAGGAAGGACCAAGGAAAAGAAAAGAAAAGAAAAGAAAAGGAGAAAGAAAGAGAGAGGAAAAATTAGAATGAACTCACCGGAGGAGATCCAGCCGTAACCCCACCTCCCGGCGCTTCTCCCCTTCTCCGGCATCGCTTCGGAGAAGAGGAAGGGCAGGCCTTCCTTCCGCCGGCCCTCCGGGGGGGAAGCTCCGCCTCGGTCTGTGGATCGGGAGGAGCCTCGCCTCCCCGGCCGCCTGCAAAAGAAAAAAAAGGGAGAAGGTGGAGGGTTACGAAAGGGACAAAGGGGTCGGAGGCTAGGGTTTTCGGCGGAAAACAAAGAAGAAAGAAAGATAGAGGGAGAAAGAGAGGGAAAAGGGGAAGAAAGACCGGAGCCGGAGAAAGCCGAGGGCTCGGCCGGAGGCTAGGGTCTCGACGAAAACAAAGAAGAAAGAAAGAGAAAGAGAGAGAGAAAGAGAGGGAGTGACGGAGGAAGAGAGGCCGTGGATTCGGCCGGAGAAGAAGAAGAAGGCCGAGGAATCGGCCGAAACACCCACGATTCCGGCGAGGGCGAAGAAGAGAAGAGAGAGGAAGAGCGTCGGAGGAGAGAGGGGTCGCGGAAGGTGAAGAGGCGGAAGCCTCTGGAAGGGGGGAGAAGGAAAAACATGAGCACGGGTTCGCGGGTCGGATCCGAACCCGCAACCCGTTAAGCCTAAAAAAAAATTTGAAATGGGTTAAGTAAACCCAATTAAACCGGACTCAATCTAGTTGGGTGAACCCGGATGAGGGATTGAGTGGGATCCGAACCCAGTTGAGTGGAGTTAATTCCAGCAGACCCAATTAAACTTGGGATTAAGCCTAATGACCAATTAGAAGGTCAATTAAACCATATGGACCCAATCAAGGCTCCAATATGAACACATTAGACTTGGGCTAAATTTCGGGTAGGATCCAAACAAGTAAAAAGGAAATAATATGCTCATTATAATATGATTTTAGGTGACTCGGAATCCGTCACCAGGACGTAAGAAACTTGGGAGAAAACGAATCACTGTAAGTAATCTGTCTTAATCCTATCGTAGATCTTGTATTACGTTTTATAAGATGAACCAGTGTTTTTCTTTATACAATTTGAATTGTATGCATGAATAGTGAAGAATGTAAGTAACCTGTCCTAATCCTGTTATGGATCATGTTATGTTATTAATGTTTCCTAAGCATTTATTTTAAGTATGTATGTTTCATACATGATATGTTACAATGCATAAGTAACTTTAATGATCCCAGAAGCTATGGCTATGTATGCAACATGATGATACTGATATTATAATCATGCATGTAAGTTTATAAAGTCTTAGATAGCCCAGAGGCACTATAATGGGCTCAAAGATGCTACTGAGAATGACTGAGCCGCCAGTGGCTGAATAGTAACTGAGCTGCCCCGCCAGTGGCTGAATAGTAACTGAGCCTGCCCCGCCAGTGGCTGAATTGGAATTGGGCCTGCCCCGCCAGTGGCTGAATAGTAATTGAGCTTTCCCCGCCAGTGGCTGAATAATAACTGAGCTGGCTCCGCCAGTGGCCGAGTCTGACTTCGCAGTAGCATCCGAGAGTAAAAGGACCACGGCATGCCGGGGGCACGGTTTCATATATATATATTATGAAAATTTTGTGATTTGCACTACTGCTTTGTTTAAATTGCATACATATTATGCCATGATGATTATTAGATAAACATGCATGTCAGCTTCTCAAACCCTGATTTACATGTTTAGCCTACTGGTTGATCCGGTAGGATTATGCAGGATTACTTACTGAGCCGTGTAGCTCATATCCGTTCATTTACTTTTTCTTTCAGATCCTTATCACTGATAGCTGCCAGAGACACGTTAATCTGGTATCAGGGCTTCTTTCTTTTGGGGTAAAGCAAGTATACTTTTGTGTACATAAACTACATAGAAGCTCTGTATTTGGGTACTGACCAGCATGTTGTATTAAGAATGCTTTCATAACAAAAGATTTGGTTGGTTTGACTACCCTGTTACCCAGGTATGAGGCTGCGTGCTATTGTGGGCGGTAGTCGGCAATAGCACGGCCGTGTCACGGATCCGGGTCCGGGGCGTGACATTTAGTGGTATCAGAGCAATAGGTTAACCATGAGTAAGAATTTTAAATTTTAATAAGGGCAGGGGTAGTTAAGTCTCATTTTGTGAGATTCCGTATAATTGGAAAGAAAGAAAAGATTTTATTGGTCGTATCATCGGTCAGTCACGAAAATTGCTTGACACAAATATTTTGATAGGTGATAATGAGCAACAAAAAGAAAGAAGCTAGGGCTAATACAAAGCCATTCTAGGGGCATGATTGTGACAGGTATGGTATTAGAGCTTAAGATTTAAGACTACTAAGAATTTTGGTGTTTTGAATCAGAATGCTAACGAGCCATGCCAAAATAAGAAAAAGCTATTTTGGAGATTTCTCGACGGAGTAATTTGTATTTTGGATTATGATTAAATTAGATTTTGACTGATGTTAAGTGGAATACTAGCCATGGAATATTAAAGTACATTGTGATTATTTATGTATCAGTATATAGGTGATATTGGAAGTTTAACTTGGTACTGGGTACTGTGGATGATACTTCTAGTTTGAAGTTAATTATTTTGATGGCAGGATAGGGTTTATTCATAAGTTGTTTCAGGCTTGGACAAGGAAAGGTTTTATATTCTTCGAGGATGAAATTTGTATGACAATTATGCATGAAACTATTATATAAAAAGAAAGTATATTTGAGAATGAGATTTAAGAGTTTCTCCTTGTTTACTTGGAATATGAAATATTAAATCTTTACAAATTATAATGCAAGATTAATATTTTGATTGGAAGTCATTTAGTAAATTCTGAGAATAATTTTCAATGTTGAAGAATATTTTAGGCTCAAATGTTCTACATTGGATAAAGTGCAGTAGTTTGTGATCCTGTGATAAATCAATTAAAACAAATATTAGTTGATGTTTTGACAAAAAGAAAAAAAAAAAAGAAAAAAAAAAGAGAGAATGATCATGACATGGGGTCATTAGGAAATGCGAGTGGAATCAGCAATAGAGTTGATACGGGAACATGCCCAATAGCACATGATGTTGCAGGAGTTTGTATTTAGTGATCATGCTTGTAAGATTTGAAATAAATTATTTTATCTCTAATAGAGGGGCAATTATTAAATGCTTTCATTTATCACTAAGAAGCAAGTTTAAATTGTTTCATGAGGAAGCTGAAAGTTATGGATGATAATTCCACATATCATCGTCTAGTGGAAAGAGTACAATAGAAGAAGATTTTTAAATAGAGATCTTACAACAAAAGTATACATCCTTTTCTTTTAACGGGGATGTGAGATCAAGAATTACCTTCTAGCAATGCTAAAGTAGGGCAGATTATTGTTCATGCAATTTAAAGATACCTAATATAAGATTGGGATATTGAGAAATAATTTTCAGAAGTTTACACAATTTCGAGCTTAAAATGTCCTAAGATGACTTGAGAGCTTATCTCGTATTAGGAAAGAAGGCTTATTTTCAATAAATGAAGTTGTTGAAAATGTAAAATTCATTTAAAGCGTTGTCGCTTATTTAAGAGGATCTTATGTTGGGATACCCTTTCTTTACTCGCTCATGGAAAAGTAAAAAGAAGTTTTGGCTAAGTAACATTCGATCAAGATGGAGGAAAGATTTGAAATGCAAATACAGATGAGGAATTAAATAGTTCTGTTTGTAGGCAAATAGTATGTTGATCAAAAGTTATTTGTGAATTCAAAGGAATTTGATCAGAATGCGCAGCGAAAACATAGTGATCTGAATTATTTATCTAAGTTGGCCAGAAGTATTATTCTTTTGATTCGGAAGGTTTTAATAACAAAAGATTTGATCTGTTTTCTTGTGTGGTAAGATTTTTCTGGATGAATAAAAGGAGAATGTTCTGATTTTTGGATAGCACTGTGCTATCCTAGATTCTCCAGTTTTATGTCATGCTAAGAAACTTCTTAGCATCTTTTGACATGAATTAATAGATCATCGATTTTGATCTTGGATCTAGAATATGTTGGTATGAACCTTCTCCCTCCTAAATTTGAAGCTTGAATTTTTTTTTAATTAATATCCATCCTTTATTCGATTGAAAGAAATTGAGGTTGTCAATTGACTTTGATGAATATCTATCAAGGGTGGATTGAAGTTGTTTATGATCTAATCTTGTGATAGATCGGGTAATCGAGAGCAGTTGATACCTTGACAAAGAAACTCGAAGTTCTTATTCAGAATTGAGATGTAGATTTTTGTGTATAAGAGAAAAGTTTGATTTAGATCACCTACCAAAAGAATCAAATCTGAAAATGTTAGACCTTATTCTTTTGATAAGATCTAATGATGAAACTGTATTGATGAATAGAATTATTGAAAAAAAAAAATTTTGAATTAGAATTCTAATGGAGAAAAGTGTTGTTGATTCTCTGAATAATCTGGAGATAGCTATATAATTTCACCAGTGAGTTTTTCTATTGTGGCAATTCCTAGAAGATTTTGAGCATCTTAAATTTAGTATTAACGGATTGATGGTTCCTTAGGGCTTAGACCTGGAATGGCCCCCACACCTAGCTATAACATTTTCAATCTTTCTCTTCGAAAGGGGTTTGAGGTTTTGCTAGGATAAAGGTTGATCATTAAATTGTAGGCAAAGTTAAGAGAAGAAAGAGGATTATAGATTATGAAAAGTATTTGATGCTAATGCTCTCACCTATTTCTATTAACCCGATTACGACCGTTGTGTGGACTTAATCGAGAGCAATTAATTTCTTGGGCCAAGAATCATAGCATTTAAAATCTAAGGTTGGAAGATTAGTCCTCTTTTGAAAGAGATCAAAGAACTCCTACGTGTCATAGATGGAAAGGTTCAAGTTTTGAGATGCCATGACTTTGTTTGTCAA
This sequence comes from Phoenix dactylifera, assembly GCF_009389715.1. Lineage (NCBI taxonomy): Eukaryota > Viridiplantae > Streptophyta > Magnoliopsida > Arecales > Arecaceae > Phoenix > Phoenix dactylifera. The sequence goes on from NW_024069335.1 coordinate 43,712, forward strand.
AATCTTATCAGTAGGTACTCCGAGAGAGAAACTAACTGAGATCTCGAGGATGACTCAATGATTGACTACTTTTAAAAACCAGAACCTAAGGTATGTTTAATTTCGAGGACGAAATTTATTTTAAGGGGGGTAGGATGTAATGTCCGGGCCCAGAACCTACTAGGCCCAATAAGAAATAGGCCCAGTTAAGGGTTTGGGCCCAAATTTCACTGTGGGCAGTATTATTATAATGGTTATTATAATAGTTAAAAAAAAAAACGAAGGGATAAGACTGACAGGGAAGGGTCACCTCACCCCCTGCTGGCAGCCGATGCCGGCGCGCCGGAGACAGGGGGCGGCGGCCAGTCCCGGAGTATGGAGGAAAGGAGAGGATGGGACCTCTCAGAGGGGGGTTTCATCCTCTAAACAAATTATTTAAGCCTCTGCCGGCAACCCCAAGTGACAGACCCCCTAGAATACTGAACGAGAGAGTGAGAGAGCCGAAGCCCTGGAACCGAAGGCGAAGGAGCCCTGAAGCTCCAAGAGGAAGGAGGGACTACCAGGGGGAGGTACTGCCCGACTGCAGCTGACCAAGGTAAGGAGTTTTTAGGGTTAGGGTTTAACAGAAGTAAAGAAACCCCTCTGTGGGGTGCTCTCCCCCTCTGTGTCAACAGTGAAACAGAGGGGAGGAGGCCGGCACAGGAGAGGGAGAAAAACCCACACAAGCCCCGGGTCGGGCCGGACTCACAGACCGCGTACTCGACGACCACCCGGGCCGAACCCAAACCGGGATCGGCCCGCGAACGAACCAGACACCGCGGCCTCGGCCGCGGGTACCCTGGGGTTCGGGGGGCAACCCGGGCCGCCGGATCTGGCCGGGACGGCAACAGAGGCAGCCACAGGGCCGCCAGCCCCGATCGGACCACCACCTCTTCTCCGGCAAGGGGTGGTGGTGCCGGAAGGAAGGACCAAGGAAAAGAAAAGAAAAGAAAAGAAAAAGAGAAAGAAAGAGAGAGGAAAAATTAGAATGAACTCACCGGAGGAGATCCAGCCGTAACCCCACCTCCCGGCGCTTCTCCCCTTCTCCGGCATCGCTTCGGAGAAGAGGAAGGGCAGGCCTTCCTTCCGCCGGCCCTCCGGGGGGGAAGCTCCGCCTCGGTCTGTGGATCGGGAGGAGCCTCGCCTCCCCGGCCGCCTGCAAAAGAAAAAAAAAGGGAGAAGGTGGAGGGTTACGAAAGGGACAAAGGGGTCGGAGGCTAGGGTTTTCGGCGGAAAACAAAGAAGAAAGAAAGATAGAGGGAGAAAGAGAGGGAAAAGGGGAAGAAAGACCGGAGCCGGAGAAAGCCGAGGGCTCGGCCGGAGGCTAGGGTCTCGGCGAAAACAAAGAAGAAAGAAAGAGAAAGAGAGAGAGAAAGAGAGGGAGTGACGGAGGAAGAGAGGCCGTGGATTCGGCCGGAGAAGAAGAAGAAGGCCGAGGAATCGGCCGAAACACCCACGATTCCGGCGAGGGCGAAGAAGAGAGAGAGAGGAAGAGCGTCGGAGGAGAGAGGGGTCGCGGAAGGTGAAGAGGGCGGAAGCCTCTGGAAGGGGGGAGAAGGAAAAACATGAGCACGGGTTCGCGGGTCGGATCCGAACCCGCAACCCGTTAAGCCTAAAAAAAAATTTGAAATGGGTTAAGTAAACCCAATTAAACCGGACTCAATCTAGTTGGGTGAACCCGGATGAGGGATTGAGTGGGATCCGAACCCAGTTGAGTGGAGTTAATTCCAGCAGACCCAATTAAACTTGGGATTAAGCCTAATGACCAATTAGAAGGTCAATTAAACCATATGGACCCAATCAAGGCTCCAATATGAACACATTAGACTTGGGCTAAATTTCGGGTAGGATCCAAACAAGTAAAAAGGAAATAATATGCTCATTATAATGTGATTTTAGGTGACTCGGGATCCGTCACCAGGACGTAAGAAACTTGGGAGAAAACGAATCACTGTAAGTAATCTGTCTTAATCCTATCGTAGATCTTGTATTACGTTTTATAAGATGAACCAGTGTTTTTCTTTATACAATTTGAATTGGTATGCATGAATAGTGAAGAATGTAAGTAACCTGTCCTAATCCTGTTATGGATCATGTTATGTTATTAATGTTTCCTAAGCATTTATTTTAAGTATATATGTTTCATACATGATATGTTACAATGCATAAGTAACTTTAATGATCCCAGAAGCTATGTGTTCGTCCGATTCCTGTTTAACTAAAAATATGCTAAACAGATCGTTGTTAGAACCGACAAACAAAGTTTAAAATTTAATTTACTCTTACCTGTTCTACTCGAAGAATAGTGGGTTGTAAGAGGTCGATCCACAGGGAGGCGATTGGAGTTGCATAAAAATAGAACGTTCAATGTCGAATTCGAAATCGATTTTTGAATAACAAAAGAAAAACATTATGTCGGAGATGTTATAGATTCTCTAGTCTACCGGAGAATGATTTTTTATTAAAAAATAATGAAAAGACAAGTTCTTAGAAATCAAAGAGCATTTATAAATTCATGAAATGTTTAACTATTCAAAGGACTACTTTGGCATGGATGAAAATAGTGCTAAGAAGATTGAAACCTGGAACATAAATTGCATAAAAGAAAATTTCATATATTGCATGAAAAAGAAGAAAGATTACAGAATTTGAAGAACGGAAATTAAAAACAACAGAAATTACAACTTTAGCATAAATAAAACTCTTTAAAAAAAAAGAAAAAGAAAAACAAAAAATCATATTAGAACATGCTCTGTTTTCAAAAGAGAAAACAGAGCATTTCCTTCAAAACGAGCCCTCTCCCCTGTTCCTTCTTGAACCAGCCGAGCACTCCTGTTACTTGGCCTCCACCCCGCACACCGAGCTCCCTTTCTTCCCTATTCCTCCACTCTTAAATAGGTCATCCACCCCCCTCTGATTACGTTGAGAGGATTGTCCGGGCTGCGCAGTCTTGGGATGAATCGCGTGACGCTGGGAGACTGAAAACGGGTGAAGATCCGGCGCGGATGAGGTGCTTCATGAGTGGCTGGGACGCTAGGATTTGGGCGTTGAATGCCGACGGCTGGAATGGAGGAGCCGATCACGGCTTGTTGCTGGGACGTTGCGGAAGAGGTGGATCACGGACGCCGGATTCGAAGCGGAAGGCAGCTGGGGTCTGCCGTGATCGATGGAGGAAACGCACAGACCGGCTGCTGCGGGGTCGACAGGAGGACGCCGGATCACGGCTTGCATCACGGCTCGATCGTTGATGGGTGCTGGAATGGGCGGAATGGGCGCACGGACGGATGAGGCTGAGATCTTTGATTCGGATGAAGGGCTGGAGGTTGAATGCCACGCATGCTTGGATTGCGGAAACGGAAGGGAGCAAAGGCGGAGGAGCCTGCAGTCGTGATCGGCGGGATGGCTGGAGTGATGTTTGGATCCCGCTTGCAGTCGGACGGGCATGGGAGGTTGCTGGTTTCCGGAAGAGGGTGGAGCCAGACGCGATCACAGGTGCTTCATCGCTGAAGAGGAATGGGGCGCGCGTGAAGAATGCTGACTACTGGGGAGGAGCGGACGTGGGAGATGAGTGAATCCGGATGGCTGGAAATGGCAGGATCGGGGAGCTGATGGATCGACTGATTTGGAAGGAAGCTGGGAACGTGGAACAGGCGGCTGGTATGCAAGGATGCTGGAAAATTGCATGGACGTCGGTCTTGATGGCATCGCGGGGAGAAAGAGGAATGGAACTTGGACACTGGAATGGAACGGCGAAAGCAGCTGGGAGGAAGAAGAACAGGAACTTAAGGAAAAATTCCCGTAACACTGTTCATATGAACAGTGTTTTTACGTAACACTATTCATATGAACAGTGTTTCACGGAACACTGTTCATATGAATAGTGTTATCTCGGAACACTGTTCATATGAACAGTGATTTCAGCCTGAATAGTAATTTTAGGAATGAATAGTATTTTCAGCTATTCTTCATGGGATTGGAAGTTAAAAAGTTCTTTTCTTTGTGATGAAGTGAGAGTGGGAATCTCTATTCCGAAAGAGTGCAGGTGCTAATCCGGAAAGGAGGGAACGCGAGGATCACTGGGAGATTGATCGGTTATTTCAATTTTGAAAATAAACCACGCAATAGCACGTATCCTGTAGGATAGTGATTACGGGTGTCGGTCCACAGGGATTGGAGACAAGTTATTTTTCTTTTAAAAATAAATCAAAAAGAAGGATTTGCTAACTTGATTCAACTAAATTAATCTATGAGTACGAATTGAAATTTAATCAAAGTAAATAGATCTAGGGTTTGGAATCCACCACATAGCATATGCATCAAGGATTGTGTTCTTAATTTTTATTCTTTTGGAAGGCATGCAATTTTGGCTATAAGCCTATTAAAATAAAAACATAAGAGTGTTAGGAAGATCCATCTTCGGTATATAGCATGAAGTGTCTACTAAGTATGCTAATCTAGGATGCAGCACACTTCATCTTCCTAGCATGGATCATCTTAGACTACTTTAGCAAACATGATTAGTAACTAGCATGCTCAAAGTTTAAATATCATAAAGGAATATTTCATTGAAAATAAGAATTTAAACAAGCTCCAAAATAATATAAAAATAAGAACTACAATGCCCTGATACATTGCTAGGGCTTCATCCAGCCCTAGACTAGATGTTTAGCCGAGCATGGCTTCCGGACGACCTCCCCATCCTCAAATGAAGTTGATCACTCCCATAATTCCCAAAATATCCAAGACTCTTCTCTTTCCTCCCCTCTCTCTTCTTTTTTTATTTCTTTCTCTCGGCTTTCTTCTTCTTCTTCACCGAACAGAGCCCCCCTGTTTCTTTCTTCTCCACCGAGCCTCCTCCCTCTGTTTCTTCCCTCTCTCCCTTTTTATATGATCAATCGTTGAAGCATCGAGAGGGAGAGGATGCGTGATTGCTGGGGATCCGATTGCTTGGGGGGCTGGGATTTGGAAAACGGAAGGAGGGCGGTCAATCCGTGGGATCACCAGCTGCATTTGAAACGGGCGGAAGAAATGGGAGCTTGATCGACGGGAGGAAATCACGGAAGAGGTGCTGGGTCCTTGGGTCACAGTGCTTGCAGACGCGGAGGCTTGAAGCGTGGGATGCATCACCGGCGGAAGAAATGGTGCTGGAGGACCACTGCAGACGGACGCTGGGAACTTGGACTGGTGCTTAAACTTGGAAGCAGGATGCTGGGATCACGGGGACGTTGAAAGGAGCTGGAGATCCGGAAGAGTGGAGAACATGGATCCGTGGTTGCAGAGGCAGGAAGGAAGATGGCTGCGTTGCCTTGATCACGGATGGGTGACTTCCGGCTGCTGGAGGATCGCTCCGAATGGTGGGTGGCCGCGGGATCAACGGGGAGATGCTCGACGCGGGCTTGATGGCGGAGCTGGGTCTCGGCTGCGGGCTACGTCACAGGCGGAGGACGAGGCGGAATCGATGGGAAGAAGGGGAACGGCCCGGATGCACTGCGGGGGAGAAGATGAACAGTGGCTTCTTGTTTACATTATTATTATTTTTTTTTTGTAACACTGTTCATATGAACAGTGTTTTCACGGGACACTGTTCATATGAACAGTGAATCCCCGAAATTATTTTTATTTATTTTATTATATTTATTATTTTCTTTTTTTTTTGTTTTTAAATTTATAAATTTTATATGAAGGCAGGTAAAGAATGGTTGGAGTTACTTTGGGTTTGAAGTGGGTCATGATTGTTGATTTGGCTTGAACTCGTTCTCGAGCCCAATGTCATTTAATTCTTACTAAACTGCTTCAGATTGGACTCAACCAGATCAGACCGTGACTTAATAAAAGAGTTAATCAAATATTTTCCTATACAATTATAACTTTCAATCAAATCAGGACCAAAGCCCATTTAGTTATAACCTTAGTCGGGTCAACACAATCTTCTTATATATTTTTTTGTAATTTTCATGAAAGATTGCAACCAAGGGAGAGACAAGTTCAGAATCTAGTTTAAGAGAATAATTACCATATTTTAAACTTACTTCAATGTTTGTTCAATTTCATGGTAAAATATGTATTTATCAGTTTAAAAATATTGATAAGTGCTATGGAAAGGTAACTAAATTATAAATTATTAAGCACTTATCACACCCCCAAACCTATGTTTTGCTAGTCCTCGAGCAAAATAAAACTAGAAAAAGAAATTCTAACTCACTTTCGCAGGCATCGCGGTTACATTTACCATATGTAACAAGGCTTTAAACCCTAGGTTACCCTAGTGGACGAGTTGTAGTCTCGTGAGGATTTTCAGTGAAGATACCCACAAACTTCAGTAAATCATTTATTATTATGTTATTCTTATTTTTTTTTTTTTTTTTTTTTTTTTTTTAGATCGATTGATCTATGAAGTGAAAATCGAATTCCAAATGCATACTAGTAAAGAATTTCTAAAACTCTTTCTCTTTTTTTATTAAAATCTAATTTAAGATACATAAATGATGAAAATTTCAAAGCACACACGGTTTTATTTACTAAATCAGCCCAAATCCTAGGTCAAGATGCAATTCAAGTTGAAGTCATTAAGTTTCCGTTAGGGAGTTGTAAGACTTATTTATACTGGAGTGCTCAGTGAAATCTGGACCGTACCCAAGCTAAGAGCTCAGATCTCCAAAATATTGCTAATACCAGTAGTTTCCAAGGATTGGTCGAAGGAACCTACTCACTGATTCAAAATCATCTTATCTGCAGGATTTCGAGAGTTGTGGATGTTTACTTTTAGTACCTCACGGGCTTTATCTGTAATATTCCAGTTTACTCGAATTTTTACAACGACGGCTTTCACACTATTGTCTTTTCGGTCAATACAGCTTTTTTTTCCCTTTTTTTTTTCTTTTTTTTTTTTTTTTAAGAAAGATATATAAATTGTGCACTTTTACTCTTGTGGTGATTTCTCCGTGTAACGAGCAATCAGTCGACAACTCTCACACCAGTTGGCATAAGGTGTCGGGCATCAAGACTCCCCTACGGACTTATGCTCGGAGTCCTCATCACAAGCCCACTTGACCTTTGACAATAGGTAGCCCTTTTCGATGTTCCTGACTAAATCCATTTTTATTGAATTTTTTTTTTTTTATTTTTTTTATTGGATTAGATAAGTATGATTCATCAGGGTCCAAGGTTGCTACTATACTATCAACATAATGTCGAGCCTAGACCTTAGAAGGGTCGGCCAGTGTGTAGTGAAATTCCAAAGTATTAATTAGCTTACAACTCCCTAAGAGAGACTTAATAAAAGAACTTAAATTTGTATTACTTCCCACTAGTCATTGGGCTTTTAGATTTTATATACCTTGTGTGTTTATCATTCTCGCATAAATGTATATAAATTAGGTTTTTTTTTTTTTTTCAACAAAACTTTTTTTTTAATAATTTTTTTATTATTATTTTATAAACACATTTTTTAAAAAAAATTATTTTAAAAATTTTTTTTTAAAGATGATTTTTTTTTTATTATATTTTTTTTTAAAACTTTTTTTTTGATGAAAATCAAGATGAATACCCCCAAACCTAAACCTAACATTGTCCTCAATGTTAAGAAATAATCTTAAAGAGAATGTGGTGTTGCGCTCCAACAAGCGCTTAAGTTTATGTCTTCA
>NW_024069336.1:0-51382 GCF_009389715.1 Phoenix dactylifera
GTTCGCCGGCTTGGAGGCTAACTCAATCCAGTCCTTCGACCAGTTTACTCGCCTCTTCATCACCATTTCGCCGTCAGTAGCCGGCGGCGACTGGTCTCCGACTCCCTCTTTGATGTCCGGCAAAACGAGGGAGAAGCTTGCGGGATTATCTTACCCGCTTCAACAAGCTACGCTGGAAGTCCGGAACTTGAGCCAGGAGGTGGGCTCTTTCAGCCCTGAAGCGTGGCTTCCGAAAGGGCAGACTCACCTTCTCCCTGGACAAGACGCCTGCCGCGGAGCTTCCCGGAGCTGTTGTCCCGGTGCGAACCAGTATGCGGACGCCGAGGAGGCGGCCGACCACCGGAGCAAGGAGGGCCGCCGAGATCCCTCCAAAGCTCGGGGAAGAAAAGGCGAAAAAAGGCACGCCAGAGGAGGAGCCCGACGCCTCAACGTCGGCGCAGAAGCCCTGTCGCCGGCGAGGAACCACGGCGCCCTACGCCCTCGTTCTCCGCCCCGACGTTTCAACCGGTACACTCCACTCCTGACTCCCGGGCCCAGATCCTCATGGAAATCAAGGGCGGGAAGACCTCCCGGTCCCGAGACAGATGAAGAAGATTCCTGGGAGGAGGCCCTCTCGGGCGGTACTGTGAGTACCACCGGGACCACGGCCACGACACCGAAGAACTGCTTCCAGCTTCGGGACGAGATCGAGGCTCTCATCCGCCGAGGGCGTCTCGGTCGATATGGTGAACGACCAGACGTCCCACCGCAGACCCGCGTCCGGCCGACCCGGCCCTCAGGAGCCTCGGGGCAGAATCGGACCCGTCGCTGGGCGTGATCCACACTATCACTGGGGGCTGCCCCCGGCCCGAGAGAACGCAGGGGGCTCGACTGAAGCGTCAGGGGCAGCCGTCGCAAAGAGGCAGAGGGTCGGTAATGTAATCACTTTTTGTGATGAAGATGTAAAGGGGATCAGACCCCCCACGATGACGCCATGGTGATCTCCCTCACTATGGCAAACTATGATGTAAGGCGTGTTCTTGTGGATAGTGGAAGCTCAGCTGATATTTTGTTTTTACGAGGCCTTCCAAAAGATGAGCTTGTCCAGACAATTGTTGCACAAAACATCCACCCCCCTCATTAGGATTCACTGGTGACGCTATCTCGGCCGAAGGTGTCGTTGAGCTGCCTGTGACTGCGGGCGTTGTACCCGCAGAAGCCACGGTGCGGCTCGGGTTCTTGGTCGTCCGTGTTCCCTCGGCCTACAACGCTATCCTCGGATGACCCGGACTGAACGCCCTTCGCGCGGTGGTCTCTACGTACCACTTGCTCATGCGGTTCCCCACGGCGGCCGGGATTGGAGAGGTCCGAGGTGACCAACCGACCGCAAGGCAATGTTTCCTAGCAACTCTCAAAGGGAAGAAGCCTGTAGAAGCCTTAAGCGTCGAGTCCTCGACGCCAGAGACGAGGTGGCCTTGCGGCACGGAGAGCCGGCCGAAGGTGTGATCGAAGTTCTCCTCGAGGAAGGTCGCCCGGACCGGACGGTCCGGGTCGGCACCAATCTCGACCCAGGAGCTCGGGCTCGGTTGGTGGAATTCCTCCGAGCCAACGCCGATGTATTTGCCTGGTCGGCGGCCGATGTACCTGGGATCGACCCGGAGGTCATTTCTCACGCCCTCAACGTCGACCCAACCCACCCGACCAGTAAAGCAGAAGAAGAGACACTGTGCCCCGGATCGGATCCGAGTGGTCGACCAGGAGGTAGACAAGCTCTTGGAGGCAGGATTCATAAGGGAGGTCAGCTACCCCGAATGGCTGGCAAATGTCGTACTTGTCCGGAAGGCGAGCGGAAAGTGGAGGATGTGCGTCGACTACACCGACCTGAACAAGGCATGCCCCAAGGATAGCTTTCCGCTTCCGCGGATAGACCAACTAGTCGATGCGACTTCCGGATATCAGCTGCTGTCTTTCATGGACGCCTTCTCCGGCTACAACCAGATAATGATGGCTCCACAGGACGAGGAGAAAACTGCCTTTATAATAGACCGGGGGCTGTACTGTTACAAGGTAATGCCCTTCGGTCTGAAGAATGCTGGCGCCACTTACCAGCGCCTCGTCAACAAAATCTTCAAAGAGCAAATCGGCCGGAACATGGAGGTGTACGTGGACGATATGCTGGTGAAGAGCCGCCATGCAGACCAGCACATCGCGGATCTGGAGGAGACTTTCGCCACCCTGCGGAAGTTTCGCATGAAGCTGAACCCAGCGAAGTGCGCCTTCGGCGCTTCGGCCGGGAGGTTCCTCGGTTTCATTGTCAACCAACGGGGGATCGAAGCCAACCCGGACAAAATCAAGGCCATCCAAGATATGTCCCCTCCGACCAAAGTGAAGGAGGTTCAGGAGCTCGCTGGGAGGGTCGCCGCGCGCGGACGATTTGTGGCAAAATCGGCCGAACGTTGCCAACCTTTCTTCAAGGTGTTGAAACGCCCGAAAGACTTCCTCTGGACGGCCGAATGTCAAGCAGCATTCGACCAGCTCAAGGAATACTTGGCGTCTCCTCCCCTGCTGTCCAAGCCGCAAGAAGGGGAGATGCTCTACCTCTACCTGGCGGTCTCCCCAACCGCAGTCAGTGCGGTACTGGTTCGGGAAGAGGCGAAGCTCCAGAAGCCTGTGTACTACATCAGCCGGGTCCTACGGGATGCCGAGACGCGGTATACGAAGGCTGAAAAGATCGCCTTCGCGCTGCTGACCGCGACCAGGAGGCTTCGCCCCTATTTTCAGGCCCATTCTGTCACCCTCTTGACCGATCAACCGCTGCGGCAGATCCTCAGCAATCCTGAGAATGCGGGACGGCTGGTGAAGTGGGCAGTAGAACTTGGTGAGTTCGACATCCGCTACCAGCCCCGACCCGCCATCAAGGCCCAGGCGCTCGCGGATTTCCTCGCTGAGTGCACGGTGCAGGAGGCGGAACCTAGGTCGCCGGAAACACCCAGCCTCGACCTCCCGATTTGGACGCTTCACATCGATGGGTCGTCAAACCCCGAAGGTGGAGGGGCCGGGCTGGTCCTCACCAGCCCTGATGGAGTGATAGCCGAGTATGCCTTGAGGTTCGGATTTTCAGTGACCAACAACGAGGTGGAGTACGAGGCCCTAGTCACGGGACTCAAACTCACCAAGGAGCTCGGCATCCGGCGCCTGAAGGTCTTCACCGACTCCCAGCTGGTGGTCGGGCAGGTCCGTGGGGAGTTCGAAGCCCGGAACCCGACCATGCAGAATTACGTCCGGAAGGTGCAAGCACTCATTCCCGACCTCGGCAGTGTCGACATCCAGCAGGTCCCAAGAAGTGAAAATGCCAGGGCCGACAGGTTGTCCCGCTTAGTGAGCGCAGACGCGCACAACTTGTCGAGGGCGATCTACCTGGAGACCCTGGATGCCCCGAGCATCGGCGAGGCTGGAGCGGTGATGGCGATTGATCCGGAGCCGTCTTGGATGGACCCGCTTGTCGCCTACCTCGCCGAAGGGATCCTCCCTGAAGACGAAGATCAAGCCCGGCGACTTGTTATGAAGTCCGCCCACTACGTACTCCATGAAGGGAGGCTGTATCGGACCTCGTTCACCGCCCCCCTCTTAAAGTGCCTCCGCCCCTCGGAAGCGGCCTACGTCCTCGGCGAAGTCCACGAAGGCGTTTGCGGATCACACTTGGGGGCTAAGTCCTTGGCGCACAAGATCATGAGGCAAGGCTATTATTGGCCTACCTTGTTGGAGGACTCAAAGGATCATGTACGGAAATGCGACGCCTGCCAGCGCCACGCCAACGTCCAGAGAGTCCCTTCTGTCCCCTTGGCACCAATCACTGCACCCTGGCCCTTCGCCCAGTGGGGAATGGATATCCTCGGACCATTCCCCGTCGCTTCAGCTCAGCGGAAATTTTTGATTGTTGCAATCGACTACTTCACCAAGTGGGTGGAGGCAGAGCCGCTGGCCACTATCACGGAGGCGGCAAGTCCGGAAGTTCGTGAAGAAGAACGTCATTGTCCGATTTGGGGTACCTCGGATCCTCATCTCGGATAATGGCCGACAGTTCGACAACAAGCATTTCCGTGACTTCTGCGAGGAGTTCGGGATCGAGCATCGGTTCACATCTGTGTCGCATCCCCAAACCAACGGCGAGGCCGAGGTCACAAATCGGACAATCCTCCAAGGAATCAAAGCGCGAATCGGTCGGACGGGGCAAGCTTGGGTCGAAGAACTCGAGAATGTCCTTTGGGCGTATCGGACCACGCATCGGACCCCTACCGGGGAGACGCCTTTCAGCCTAACCTATGGCACGGAAGCCGTTGTCCCCGTGGAGCTCGGACTCCCCTCACCTCGGGTGGCCGCGCACCGACCCGAGGCCAATTCGGAGCAACTCCGAGGGAACCTGGATCTCTTGGAGGAAGCGAGGGAAATGGCGCAGGTTCGGATGGCGATGTATCAGCGGAGGGTGGCCCGATATTACAACTCCAAGGTCCGACCGAAGCTTTTCAGAATCGGAGATCTGGTGCTAAGGCGAGCTAAAGTATCTCAACCTGCGGAAGGTGGGAAGCTAGCGCCAAATTGGGAAGGCCCGTATAGGGTTCGCTGGGTAAACCGACCTGGCTCCTACCAGTTGAAGGCCCTAGATGGTCGAGAAATTTCAAGGAGCTGGAATTCCGCTAACCTGCGGATGTATTACCAGTAGAACGACAATGCCAGAAAGACAGTTCAAAAATGTATAACACTTTTCATTTCAATAATTTTCGGTTACAATGGCGTGCTCGTGTGATTACAAGGAACTCCCAGAGGGGAATTAGGGTGTAAAGAAAGTAAAGAAGAGGCGGAGACTCCGAAGAGCTGAAGATCTGGGATCCCGAAACCTCCATCCGAAGCGGCTGCAATCCCGCCGGAAGTGGGTGCTTCCAACCGGAGGCGCCATCGGCGTCTCACGAAGAAGACGAAGAGCCGGCGCGGATGAAGAAGAAGTGGACGAAGGAGAAGTCCACACTGCTCCTACCCAGAGGCGCCATCCACGCCTCACGAAAAAGACGAGGAGCCGCCGCAGACGAAGCTCCCGCTGCCTCCAGGGGAACGCCACCTCCAAGGGATATTCCGGTCCTCTCCAGTGTTAGGGGAGAGAAGGAATACAAGGGGGAAGAGCATATGGAGGCGCGGTCCCGGATCAAGCGCCTGGTGCGGAGCTCAATCGGGAGGCCGAACTTCAAGGAGGGGAGACGTGATCCCGGATGAAACGCCTAGAGCGGAGTTCCGCCGGAGAGAACCTCCTTGTTGATCCCAGATGAAACGGCTAGTTGGCGGAAGTCGCGAAAGGCGCGCCTCCCGTTCCTTCGGTAGGGGTCTCTCAACCATGCGCCGGAGAGGAGGCCCATGATCCATGGCAACCTGAACAGCTCCGGCTTGGCAGGCTCCATCGCACCTGCACCTATATTTATAGCCAAACTGCGGCCCCCCGGTCGTTCCGATGCGGGTGGCTCCAATAAATGCGGGCGCATTGAATCCGGAGCAGATCCGGCTCTCGAGGCGTATCTTCCCGCGATTTTCTAAGCGTCATTCTCCTTAATCGCATTCTTTGTGCAGGACACTCCGGGTGGCCTGTACCCTAGGTCCACGTATCTCCGCTCGCGCCCAGGCCGCATCCGCCTCGAAGAACGCGCGTATCGCGGCCGCTTAACTGACACTCCTCGCAAGCAGCAGCTGGCGATCCGATTTCCCAGGTAACCCTTAATTAGCATTTAATGCCCATCTGGTGTTCCCCAGGCGACGCTTGGAGAGGAGGAGAAACACGATCGCAGCTGGCCACGGAGAAATCCCGTCGGGCGACAAGCGACAGGCGCACGACCAGCGAGCGGAATTTCCTGAGGCTCGGCCCTCGGATGCCAGGCTAACCCGATGATCATCCCGGGAGCAGACTAGCCTGAAGCCCCGACCGGTCGCCTCGGCTTGCGCCAGCCTTGGCCGACCAACGAGCGGAATCTCCCGAGGCTCGGCCCTCGGATGCCAGGCTAACCCGATGATCATCCCGGGAGCAGACTAGCCTGAAGCCCCGACCGGTCGCCTCGGCTTGCGCCAGCCTTGGCCGACCAACGAGCGGAATTTTCTGAGGCTCGGCCCTCGGATGCCAGGCTAACCCGATGATCATCCCGGGAGCAGACTAGCCTGAAGCCCGACCGGTCGCCTCGGCTTGCGCCAGCCTTGGCCGACCAACGAGCGGAATTTCCCGAGGCTCGGCCCTCGGATGCCAGGCTAACCCGATGATCATCCCGGGAGCATACTAGCCTGAAGCCCTGACCGGTCGCCTCGGCTTGCGCCAGCCTTGGCCGACCACCGAGCGGAATTTTCCGAGGCTCGGCCCTCGGATGCCAGGCTAACCCGATGATCATCCCGGGAGCAGACTAGCCTGAAGCCCCGACCGGTCGCCTCGGCTTGCGCCAGCCTTGGCCGACCAACGAGCGGAATTTTCCGAGGCTCGGCCCTCGGATGCCAGGCTAACCCGATGATCATCCCGGGAGCAGACTAGCCTGAAGCCCCGACCGGTCGCCTCGGCTTGCGCCAGCCTTGGCCGACCAACGAGCGGAATTTTCTGAGGCTCGGCCCTCGGATGCCAGGCTAACCCGATGATCATCCCGGGAGCAGACTAGCCTGAAGCCCCGACCGGTCGCCTCGGCTTGCGCCAGCCTTGGCCGACCAACGACCGGAATTTCCCGAGGCTCGGCCCTCGGATGCCAGGCTAACCCGATGATCATCCCGGGAGCAGACTAGCCTGAAGCCCCGACCGGTCGCCTCGGCTTGCGCCAGCCTTGGCCGACCAACCAGCGGAATCCCCCGAGGCTCGGCCCTCGGATGCCAGGCTAACCCGTTGATCATCCCGGGAGCAGACTAGCCTGAAGCCCCGACCGGACGCCTCGGCTTACGCCAGCCTTGGCCGACCAACGAGCGGAATTTCCTGAGGCCTAACCCTCGGATGCCTGGCTTAGCGCCGGAAGAATTTCCTGAGGCCTAACCCTCGGATGCCTGGCTTAGCGCCGGAAGAATTTCCTGAGGCCTAACCCTCGGATGCCTGGCTTAGGGCCGGGAGAATTTCCGGAGGCCTAACCCTCGGATGCCTGGCTTAGGGCCGGAAGAATTTCCTGAGGCCTAACCGTCGGATGCCTGGCTTAGCGCCGGAAGAATTTCCTGAGGCCTAACCCTCGGATGCCTGGCTTAGCGCCGGAAGAATTTCCTGAGGCCTAACCCTCGGATGCCTGGCTTAGCGCCGGAAGAATTTTCTGAGGCCTAACCCTCGGATGCCTGGCTTAGCGCCGGAAGAATTTCCTGAGGCCTAACCCTCGGATGCCTGGCTTAGCGCCGGAAGAATTTCCTGAGGCCTAACCCTCGGATGCCTGGCTTAGTGCCGGAGGAATTTTCTGAGGCCTAACCCTCGGATGCCTGGCTTAGCGCCGGAAGAATTTCCCGAGGCCTAACCCTCGGATGCCTGGCTTAGCGCCGGAAGAATTTCCCGAGGCCTAACCCTCGGATGCCTGGCTTAGTGCCGGAAGAATTTCCTGAGGCCTAACCCTCGGATGCCTGGCTTAGTGCCGGAAGAATTTCCTGGGGCCTAACCCACAGATACCTGGCCTAGCGCCAGAAGAATTTCAAGAGTCGGGAGTCAGCGAGACGCTACCAAGAGTTAGAAAGAAGAAGGATGAAAGTAAAATGAAGAAACTCTATTTGCATTAACTTTCATTGTTTCAGGGCCGAGACCCATACAACTTGGCGAAACGCCAACACACAAAGAAAAGTACAGAGGGTCAGCTTAGAGGAACCCCCGGGTCGGGAACGCCCGGCACGTCTGCAAGGGGTAGGGAGACGGTTGGAGAATCAACAGGCAATGGCGCCGGAGGGGAGTCGAGAAGGGAGATCCCACTCAGGTCAATTTCGGGTACTTAGCCGACACCCTTGCCAGGCCTTCCTCGAAGCCTAAGACAAAGGAGTCGGACCCCGCGTCCGACATGTCACGGACGAACTCGTCAGACTGACGATAGGCCTGTACCGCCCCCGACATGTCACGGGTGAACTCGGCGGACTGACGATAAGCCTGTACCGCCTGACGCCCGATCTCCGCACTCTTCTCGGCCAGCGCCGCCTCTGCTCGCTCCATAATCTGAGCTTTCGCCTCCAAGACCTTCGCCACAATCCGGTCATCCGCCTCGGAGGAGACCCTCAGCAGATCAGCTTGGGCCTCCTTGTGCTTCGCTTCGGCAGCGATGCGAGCAGCCTCAGCCTCCTCCAGGCGCGAATGAAGCTCCTGGTCGCTCGCGCGGGACTTCTCCAAGGCCGACTCCAATTCGCCCAGCTTGGCTTCAAGAGACCGGGTCCGGTTGCGGGCGTTGTCGGCTGACCGCTGGGCCTTCTCCCACCTCTCCCGGTAGTCGGCAGCCTTCCGGGACTGCTTCTCGGCCCGCTCCTCCGCCTTCTTGATCTCGCCCTCGAGACCTGAGGCAACTTTGAGTTGCTCCCGAGCCTCCAACAGTTGCTTCTCGAGGGTGGCGAAGCCGAGTGCCCGCTCTTCGGCCACCTGGAGCCTCGTCTCGAGGTCCCTGGTCGTCCTCCCCGCCGCAGCCTGACCTCCCTCCTCTATTGCCTTCAGTTGGCTCTCGGCCCTCGCCAGAAGCCTCGCCTGTTCCTCGTAGCACTCCTCCAGGCGGATCATGTACTGGGCGAGCTAAGAGATAGGAAAAACGAGGGCGTCAGGCGGGGATCAACAGAGCCTATAAATGATGAAAGCGACCGAAAGAACACTCACCGACATGAGACAGACGCAGCTGGCAGCCCCAACGTCAGGGACCCTCATCTTCCGGACCTGCCTGCGGTCCTTCTCCAGCAGTACCGTCTCAATGAGGTTTCGGGCGCCGGCGAAAGTGAAGGCCGACCCCGACTTCTTCCCGGAGTCGGACGGTGGTTCCGCAGCCTTACCCTTACCCATCGCTTGGGGAAGAGTCATGCTGACCACGCTCGGGGCGGGGACCGCCCCTGGAATTGACAGGGTCCCGCTCGGCCGGGGCCTCGGCGCGTCCCTCCTCGTATCATCCGGAGCCGACCGAGTCGAAGGCTGGGCTGGGGACCGATCACGTCCGACCCGTCCATCTTGGGCGCGCCCGGGTGATGCCTCCGGAGAAACGGTAGTCTCGGCATCGGAGGGCTGATACAGCGTCAACTCCCGGTCCGCGCCCGCGGCGTCCCCCTGATCGGTGGGTCCGGACCCGTCTGTCGGCGTCGGAGTCGCCTGCCGGCGGGACTTCTTCGCCGGTGGGGCCCCGCTCGGAGGAGCTCGTTTCTTCCTCCGGACTGCTTCCAGTAGGGACGTCCTACCAACAGCCGTTGCCTTGTCCGACCGCATGACGTCGTCGATCTCTGCAAAAAGGACGAGGTGGTCGGAGGTTGAGAAACTGAAGGAAAGAACGAAACGAAAGAGGAGAAAAGAGCTAAAAAAGAAATGGTGGCGGGCTCACGGTCAGTGGGGACCGAGCTCAGACCGACGTTCACCAAGATATCCTCGGAAATAAGGCGAGCCACCGGGGGGAGCTGACCCTCGGCAACCAACTCCTTCAAGACAGCGACGCCGTCGGATTCCTCCCTCGACAACCTCGATAGGCCAATCGGGGACTTCATCGGCGTCTCCCAGGTTGCCCTGATTCCCCAAGAGGGATCTGCGTCAACGAAAAAGAAGCGCCCCTTCCAGCCGTGAATGGAGGTAGGAGCCTCCTTGACGAGGCCGCACCCTCGCTGCGCCGCAAAGCACCACCACCCTTTATCCTGGGGGTGGCCACTCAGGCCGTAGCATTCCCAAAAGACATTCAGGGTGGCGGGAACCTCGTGCATGCGGCAGAGAACCTGAAAGGCCGTCAGGGCGCGCCATGAGTTCGGCACCAGCTGCGTCGGCGCCACTCTTAAACCCCGAAGCACCTGAACGACTAAGTCCGAGGGGGGAAAGCGGAACCCGGCCTGAAGAATGCCCTCATTGATGGCAACCTTCCCTGGAGGAGGGTGGGACATCCTCTCCTCAGGCCCCGGAAGCGTAACATTGCAGGCCTCGGGAAGGTGGTATCGAGCCACGAACCTATCTAGGTCTTCGGCGGCCAACTCCGACTTAATGCGGTCTGCTCTCACTTCGCCCATCCCTAATGGCCAGTGAATCTACGGTCAGGACAGGGTCGAGAAGGGGGAAAGGACCGGAACGACTGGAGTACACTAATACAAAAGGAGAGTATGGAGAGCCCTAAATTAAAGAATGGAGCAACTCACCGGAAGAGAAGGAAGAACGGCTCCGAGAGCGTCAAAGGAGGAGCAAGCGAACAGTCCGACGGCGATGACGGCAGCGCAAAGGAGAAACTCGAAGATGTCTGTAAAGAGAAAGGCGGACGGAGGAGGACCCCCGGTTAAATAGGCGGAAAGGTGGGTGACGCCTCGGTGACGCCAGAGGACGCCTGGCTGCCGAAGGGTCGCTCGCGCCCAAAGGCGAATCGACGCCATTAAGGAAGGATGTCCGCCGAAATCCTCAGACTGCCAGGTCAGCAACAACCGCCATACGCCATAAAGAAGGCGGGGAGCTCGAAGCGCGCGCGCCTCTCCGAGGGATGGCGACAATCTCGAAGCATCACTTCCTTCACCCGTTCCCCTTCTGGTTCCAGGCTCGGAAGTGGGGGGCTACTGTTACGGGGGAACTCAGCCACCATGCCCCACGTGACCGGCACGCGCGCCCAAGAAGACTACAGCTGCCCCTTGATCCAGTAACCCGACCCCGAGTCGGATATCTTCGGCTTCGCAGCCCGACCCCGAGTCGGCTGCCCCTTGATCCAGTAACCCGACCCCGAGTCGGATATCTTCGGCTTCGCAGCCCGACCCCGAGTCGGCTACCCCTTGATCCAGTAACCCGACCCCGAGTCGGATATCTTCGGCTTCGCAGCCCGACCCCGAGTCGGCTGCCTCTTGATCCAGCAATCCGACCCCGAGTCGGCAATCTCTCGACAGCGACAGGCTGTTCATCTGAAGCACGTCGCGACCCTCTGCTCCACTACTCCCTGCAACGGTCGTATCCGGCGCTGCTCCACGATCTCCTGTAACAGCCGTACAAAGCGGAGCTCCACTACGCCCTGTCATGGCCGTACCCAGCGCTGCCCCACGACGCCCTGTAACGGCCATGTCAGTGGCAACTCCATCGTGCCACACGATGACCAACCCCCCAGAAGGACCCCCCAGCCTGGTATATATGCGGCTGGGGGGAGAAGGGGGGAGGTAAGCAAGAACTTCCAGAGCATTCTCCTACTTGCTACTATTATCTCTCCTTCTCCTCCAATCTCCTCTGACTTGATCGTCGGAGGGCCCCCACTACTCCAGTGGTGGTGCGAGGCTTGCTTGCAGGTTTCCCGGTGGAAGGTGGAGCGCAATCAACACCAACCAAGGCAATTCAAACGGAACCCCGTTCACACCGCTGTGCCAATCGTTCTCGGTTTGGACCACCAGCAACAACAATATATTATTTTTTAAAAAAATTATTTGATGAAGGAGGGCAATTGGATTGAATCGGGTTGGATAAAATTCATTAATCTGAATTTAATCTATTTGTTAAACATATCAAAAATTTAGATTTGAACCTAACATATTTATTAAATAGATAATTCGACCCAACATGCATAATCTGTTTATTAAATATGTAAAGATAAGTTAAATGAATTAAACATGTTAAATGAATTTTTAATAAATTAAACAAGTTATTCGAATCAAGTTAAATATAACATAAATGCATCAAGCAGGTTTTAAATGGAATGGCTTAAATAGGTCGGGTCATGATCCAATCCAATTGTTAAACTAATCAAAATGGATTAATTAGGTCAAGATTTAAATCTGAATCCAATCTATTTGATAAATAATTTTTTTAAAAAATAATTTTATCCAATAAGTTAGGGTATAAATTGCCTCTCTAGGTGTAGAGAGGAATGTGCGCGTGTTTTTTTTCCCCTCCCTCTTTCGACCCTATGCAGCACCTTAGGACCGTGTGAACTCGTCTTTGGGATCGCGTTACACCGGATGGTCAACGGACCACTTTATGCTCCAAAGTAATATCAACCGTTTGATGGTGGTTTAGATCTTGAGAGTCATAACCATACATGGAACCTAAGGGCTCGTTTGGTTCGCAGGAAAAGGAGGGGGGAAAGTGTGGTCAACGGGAAAGTAATGAAATGCCTCTTGTTTGGTTGGAGTTTTCAAAGGAGAGAGATGGGAAAGTTGTATTCCCATGGGAATATGATTCCCACATTTCATGGGAAAGTCTTTCCCATGAGAAACATGGGAAAGTTACTTTCCCATGAAGTGGGAATCACTCCTTTTTTATTTTTTTCCCAAAAGGACCCTTCAGCATTAAAGAAGCATTAAAGAGGCATTAAAGACCTAATTTTTATTAAGGGCATAATAGGAATTATACATAACTTTCCTAGGAAAGTGGTTGGTCAACCAAACACAAGCACTTTGGAAATTTGTCACTTTCCCATGGTTAACCAAACATACCAAAAGTACTTTCCTAGGTATTCTCTTCCTAGGAATCTGATTCCCAGGAATCATATTCCTAGGAGGGAAAATACTTCCCGCGAACCAAACGAGCCCTAAAAGAGCCGACTTAGGCCCTAGGGGCTAGGGGAGCTATTGGCAGTAGATCTTTTGAAAGTAGAGATTTTGAAAGTAGAGTTTTTATGAAAGCTATTTACTATTTGTAACTATATTTCTAAAATGCCGTGCCACTTTAATATGTATTCGGTAAACAAACCAAATTTTTTTTTTTGGTATGACAAAATGATCAAAAAGAACATTACATAGTATTTTACAACAGAGCATAATAAAATATAATATATATTAATACATAAATATATGATATAGTATAATATTACTATAATATAATATAATATTATTATAATATAGTAATATAATATTGTATACTATAGCATAATAATTTAATATAATATTAAATTATTTAACATAATATATCAATGATATAATGTATTATAATATTATATTTATAGTATAATACAATAAAAATAAATAATTATAATTATTAGCGTAAATTAATTTTTTATAATATAACAAATTTTCTAATTAGGTGATAAAATTGGTTAAATAATTATTAAAGAGTTATTTTATATAATTGTTATATTTTATCACGAATATTTTGGTCAAGAAAAAAGCTTTCTATCGGGCTAAAAAATATTTTTCTGAAAAGCTCCAAAATAAAGCTTCTTTTAAAAACTAAAACAATTTTTTAAAATTTTTATCTAATATTTTTATTTTATATAAAAATATTTTTGGAGAGGGAGGAAGGGCCTCTTGCCCTTTTGGCCCTCCAAAAACTTTTCCAAACGGGCCTTACCCGGACCCAAGAGCAAAATAAATCATACATAATAAATACTGAGGTCCATCGTCCGTCGCTCCATCTCCTGGCCTCCTGCCGGAGTCCGACCCTCCACCTGCCGTATCGCTGTGACCTTTAACTCTGCCGACCTCTACTTCCACTCGGGTGAACGTCTCCGAAAAACTTTTTCCCTCTTACGCCAAGCCGCGTCCGCTGCTGCCACCGCCGAAGGCGTCCCATACCCCTCTCTCCGCCTGCCGCCGCCGCCGCCGCCACCTCCTCCTTCGAACACCAGTCCTCCGTCTCTCTCGTGCTCCAACAGTCCTGGTAATCTTTCTCTATTGATCTCAAGGGAAACGTATTATGTCTTTTTTCTCGAGGATAAAGGAAATAACTTGAGACAACTCCACCTTCTAATGGCCCTATTTCGAGTTGTTATCTCCTGTCTTTAGATTCTTTTTTCATCATTCTATGATTTAAGTTCAACTGTTTGTTCTTTTCTAGACATTGAGAAATGGTTATAAGTTCAAACGAAGTGATTTTGAGAAATTTTTCTGAGCTGGTAGATGATGTAATAGGTCAAAATTATTTTTTTTATCCCGATCCATTTACGGGGAGGCGGAGAAGAGGAGGAGAGGACTAGAAGAGGGGTCGCCGGCCTATTTACAAATCTCTTGGGTGCTTGCGCAATGTTCACCAATGACCAGAGACAGTTGGAGCGCACTGGGAAATACGGCACTCCCAGGGTTCAATACCTCCAGGTATGCACTCTTCACCCTATCTTCTCTTCTAAATGTTAGTGGAGGAGTCCTTATGGGTCTTTATGTTTCCAGCTTAGCCAGTTAGCACTTAGAAATTTATATTCTCAAACTTAGTTTTGATTGATGTGATTTTGGAATACTTGATGCCTACAAAAAGAAAAACAAAAAAAGATTTTTTTTTGATGAATAATTGATGGAATTGGGTTATAGTCATATCAACTGGAGTTTCTTGGCCTGAGAATAGCAATCTACGCGCTACTCTCCTGAATATTTATGTTGTATGCGTGGTTGTGATTTTCCGTCATTTTAGTTAATTGGAATTTGTTGCTTACCAATGCATTCCTCTTTTGTTGCAGGAGCTTGTGACCGAGTTTCAGGGCACATCCAAAGAAGGTAATAGATGAGTATTAGTCTGGCTGTGCAATTTTTTTTGGTGGTTTTACATAATTGAGTGCATGTTTTCTCTTAGAATCCTTCTAGTAGAGAATACATGGTTCTGGAATTACTTGCTGATAGAGAGCACTTATCATCAGCAGAGTACTGCATCTACTTTGTTTATAGAAACTTGCTTATCAAGTTAATGGTATGAGATAGCCTTTTGTTTTCTGTCACCTGGATTAAGCAGCAGTGTATTGATGCTTTGTTGTTGGTTGTATAATAGAATCAAAACCAGTAAATGTGCTAGGCCGGTGCCTTCTTATCATTATTAATGTTCAGCTGGAAATGGATGAATCTTTATGAGGGGGTATTTTTTTTTTTTTATTGCATATCTACAGTCATGTTTATGCTGTAAGACTGATTATGAAGGAATAAAGTCTGAAGTTCAATGCATCCTCTTTGCAAAACTATGCTACATGTTAACTACAAGCGCTTTTCCATAGTTGTTGGGTCTTGATTTGTGAATCCACCATCTTTCTTTCTTATGAAGGACCATTAGCTCTGCCGAATTTGAGCTTTCATGATTCACTTCCTGTATATTCATTTGATGGTTTTGTGGGTTTCCACTCATCTCTTTAAAGTCACAGATTGGGTCCCTGGCCTTGCCAAGATTGTCGTTTTGGTCATTATTGTGCATAGTCATACCATTTGAACCTGGTCTCTATTTCTCTATCATTTATTTTTGCAAGATTTTACCTTGTTATAGCACATATCCACCTTAATATACTTATATTGGTCAGTTCTCAAACATTGTGAACTATGCTGCTGTTGACCTTTCTGTGTCCTTCCCTCTATGCAATGAAGTGTAATATATAAACTCACTCCCACATTCTTGAACTTTAACATCTGTATTCATAAAAAATATTGAGACTATCTTCATTTAACTATCAATTTTTTATATGTTTAAACTTGAAATGAACTGTGTAGTTCGTTATAGATTTCATTGTATGTACTGTTTAAATTATTTGCTTTCACAAAGCACTCTTTCTAAATAATAAGTGGTATATATCTCATGTGCACTAAGTCGTTACGAATGCAATATTCTTGGCATGTTTCAGGTTTGATAAGAGAACAACTATGTAGAACTTCTATAATTCACTCCTTGTTGGCTTCTTTACTCCGGGAGCAAAAGACCTCCTTAAACAAATGACAGCTGAAAATTTTCCTTGTTCCCTTTTCTGAGAGACTCCAAGCACTCACTCTTTTATTAAAAAAAAAAAATCTCCTTAAAGGTTGAAAACTATGCTTCCGACCACTCTTTCACCTTACTAGTTACATATGACTTTGAGTGGTGGGGTGGTAGATCCACATCCTAACTTAGGTCATCATGTAACTAGCACATTACCACTTAAGTGGGTCCAACGCTCTAACTACAAAGTGTTTTATTTGAAGTAAGGTCCATATTAGACCAAATTAAACAACTGATATATTTTGGTGCCCGTAAGGGATCCGACAGCAAATAATGCAATCAATGGACATCACTTCTTCAAAGCCCACAAAGGAATCTCACTTCATGAAAAGGACATCTCCTTTTAGAGAGGTATTTCTAATGGTAGGAGAGACAAAGGAATGGATACTCCTTCCTGCTTTCTCACTTCTTCCCTCTAACCATTTTCTTCCCTCTGTATCTTCATTGTGC
Source organism: Phoenix dactylifera (assembly GCF_009389715.1). Taxonomy (NCBI): domain Eukaryota; kingdom Viridiplantae; phylum Streptophyta; class Magnoliopsida; order Arecales; family Arecaceae; genus Phoenix; species Phoenix dactylifera. Next base: position 16,229 of record NW_024069336.1, read on the forward strand.
TCTTATATTCTTTTTCTTTATCACTCTCTTGCTTGCATTGAGTTCCCTCTTCTCATGGTGAACACATTCCTCTTTATCTTTCTTTTCTATCGAGCTCCTTGAGAATTTCCCTCTACTGTTTCTTTTTTCCTGCTTGAGTCCATCTTTCCCAGCTTCCAAGGATTGGGAGTGGCATCAAGCCCTATTTCTGTCATTTGCTTTCATTTGTGATCTTAGTTCAGAATTTAATTTGTTAGAGATTCTCTGAGTTGCTAGAAGAGATGTTTATGGAGGAAACCAATTAGAAGACTGTGATGAGCTAATTTATATGCTTTGTGGGAGTATTCTACACATTGGTTTGGGTTCTAATGTTACATATCGAGCTATCGTTTGCTGTTTAGCATGCTGCCTTAAAAATTTGTTGGATAGGATAATGTATTCATTAAATCGGTGTCAATGGTTCCATTATACTGATTTAATTTGATCTAGAAAGTTCAGCTTGCATTAATACGAAATCTAGTCGAGGAGTTGATCCAAGATACTGCCAAGAAAGTCAGTTGCATAGATTTTGTTGTGATTTGTTTGTTTAACTGCTTAAATCTAGTTTTTTGTTAGACAAGCTAACTTTACAGCGGCAAACTGGGTAACAAGTGAATTTAAATGAATGGGGCTGTGGGCTAAAAGCAGTGAGTAATTGCTTACCTGCATTATTATGACATTCATATGTCAGTAAAATATATTGTTAATTGTTATAAATATTGCTAGATTTTGGATTGACTGTACAAAAAATTCTAGAAATGCATGTCTTCAGGAGATAAGACAAACATGGGGCATGCACATGCACACATGACTTGTGATAGCATGTGTATTCCATGTTTAGATTTTTGTTTGCTGAAATATCTCAGTGCTGCATTTCTTTAGTACTGTAGAATTCTACATTTACTGGAATTTGATAATGGACCATGGCCCATTTTGACTCATGGCTTTCTATCATCTCATCATGTGACAGAATCGAAAGAGAGAATTGTTGCCCATTTGGCTAACTTCGCATACGACCCCTACAATTATACATTTCTGCGCCAGGTACTGAACTTGAATATTTATTGACCTGAATATGGATACTCTCTTGTTATGCTCAGAGAATATGTTGTTTATACAGCTTAATGTTTTGGAGCTATTCCTCGATTGTATAACGGAGCCAAATGAAAAATTAGTTGAATTTGGGGTTGGCGGTATCTGTAACTCATGTGTTGGTGAGCAATTTGAACTCAAAAATCAGTTAGTTTGTGGCAGAGAATTAGCTTTTGTTTCTAATATGAAATGTGAAAAAACAGCCAGCAGTTTCTTTTTGTTCATTGTAGATGTATATCCACATTCACTTTGGTATAGTTTAATGTTTTTATACAATAGCTTATTACATTAGGTGTAGTTCTGTGATTTTTATATAGAAAATTGATAAACTTTGCATGTTTTATTTGTCAAGATAAGCATGCACAATAACTTGAATTACTGGCTGTGCTGCAGATCCAGCGAATTCTGCAGTTATTATCCAGTGGGGTGGAATCCCTTTGATCGTACAATGCTTATCTAGCCCCGTTAGAAACACTGTAAGTATGTTTACCTGGAAACATAAACTCTGTAAGTATGTTTACCTGGAAACATAAGCACTAAGTATGTTTACCTGGAAACATCAACACTGTAAGTATGTTTACTTGGAAACATACGTTAGAGATGGCTCGATTTCACTTTGTCCTCCAAATGAATAGACTTGAAGTAATATTAAAAAGAAAACAGATACCAGATGGCTAACCTATGTAGCCATCACAGGATGGCATTATGGCAACTTGCTTTCTTAGAAGCTAAGTGTTTAATTGGTTTTGTTGTGTATGGTAGGTCACTTTGATAAATAAATTCTAATCTTCTTGAAATAAGGGACTGTTTCCTGCAACTCAATTGCATGTATTTCAGATACAGACTGCAATTGGAAATGCTGCAATTAGTATTGCAGTTGCAAAAACTATTTGTATCTGCATGTCTATAGTCAGAAAGTGCAAATGCAATTACATCTGTTTGGTTGTATGATGATGGAAGATAACCCTACTAAACCCCCTCAAAAAACAGTAAATTGCTTACTTTTTGTATTATAGTATAATAATAATCATATTATTTTTATATTTAATAAAATAATATTATTAAATTAATATTAGATTATTTATATCAATATAAAATAATTTGATTATATTACTGCAATCATAATTATATGTTTATTATATATATTATTATAATAACTAATAATTATATAAATAGATATTATAATATAATTGTATTTGTTGTTATTGTAATATTATTATTCTCTGTATTATAATAAGAATCATTATGGTGCAAAAATAATAATTGAATAATTATATTATGATCATTATAGTTGTTTTGTTGCTAGTATTATAACAATAATTATCGTAGTAATATGATATTATAAAAATCATTTTCTGTTATAATAGTTATATATATATTTTTTATAATAATAAATTATATTTTATAATATATATGTATTGATATAACTAATATATTTAGTATATTTAAATTATATTATATATTAAATTCAATTTTGTAGGTAGTGAGGGGACTCTTTTGAGGACTGCTTCCAACTGAAATAAATCTTGTAATTGGATCTGCAGCCGATTTTGCATGCAATTCCAATTACAATATTTAGACTTTTTTTTGTCGTTTAAAGCAGCCTGCAGTTGCAATTATAGGCTTCTAAAATGCTTCTTTGGGTGTTTGCAGTTTACTTTCAGGATTTGTGCAACTGCAACCGGCTCAATTGCCAGCAAATAAATTAATTTTATTTCAGCTGTACAATTTGAGATTTTTCTTGGCTTTTAATATCAAATGTAAATTGCAGGTGAGTTATGCTCTTGGAGCTCTATACTATCTCTGCAATCCTTCTACTAAGAAAGAGATCCTGAAACCAGAAGTTGTTGAAGTAATAAGAAAATATGCTGCAGCTGAAGGTGTTAATGTGACTTTCAGCAATCTGGCCAATGCATTTTTGGACAAGCATGTAAACCAATGAAATTGATGAATGCTGATCGTAAGGTTGGCCTAATCCATCAGTTCTGATATTGGATGCATAACACTATCATTGTATTCTATATTTATTTACCTTGATATCTTCTCCTTTTATGTCAGGCAAGTCGGGTTTTAAGGTTTCTTGTTCCCTTGATCTTTAAATTCCATGAAGAGGTATAGTGGAAAGGCAAGCTGACAAAATTGAGTACTTGGGAGACTGAAAAGATTTTTCTCTTTTGTACTCTTGAAGACAGCTAGAGCTTCATCAAGTTCACTTATTGTCCTTGCCAGAAAGAATAGATGCCATACTACATTGTGCCCTTGTATTCACATGTTACACTTACGAACAAATAGATAAAAGAGAATAATGTTTTTAGGATTGACAGCCATTCAAATGCTTATCAAAAACAACCATTAAGTGCTTAGTTGGCCGCTTAAATGGCTATATGGTGCTAAACCACTTAAGCCTTTCCTACCTAAATGTCATATGTCCTTTTAGTTTGGTTGGCTGTTGAACTTTGCTCAAACACTTAAATAGCCATTTAATCTGCCTAGGTGCTTCTCAATGGTGATCTGGCATCTTTCTTTTTCTTTTTTTTTTAAATTGCATGTGCAATGCTTAATACATTCTACCTGAATTAAATAATCAAAATGATATATCATTTATATTAGCTAACTTAATCTAAAAATTAAATTGGGTTTGTAGTTTGTAATGCTACATGTAGCTTCTTCTCAAGGCATTATGCTACCTAGAACATGGTCCATGAAGATGCACCTATGTATGCAAAGATTACAGAAAAGTGAACCTTTTTCCACCTTCCAATCTTTATGTTTGTTCTCGCAATAAGCAGTATTAGTGTAACCCTTCATTGCCAAAGGAAATTTTTCTTTTTGGCCTCATTCATTTCAATTCTCTTTGTGGAGCTTATCTTATTTATCATTTTATTTTTAATTATCACAGTTAAAACCCTTGCTGCTCTTGGATTTAAGTGCTGATCCATACAGGATGACTATATATATGCCAGTGCTACATGCCGCCAGTGCCTTATGGGCATGTAGCACTGACATGATACTGGTTGTGCTTGAACTCGGCATGCTAGTCTGCCAGTGTCTGCCAAGCAAACCATGTGAGTGTCAGGCTGGTGTCATTATTATGCTAGCATCATTATGCCAATTGATATTTGGCTTCCATGTTTCTATGCCTACAGTTGACAGCAAAGTTGCTACTAATCACTAAATAAATTCAACTAGGTATCTCATTTCATTTTCATAGTTTAATAATATATCTAGTACTTTTATATAAATAGTTTATTTTATTATTTTTTTACTATCTAGCTCTATAGTAGTCCTTTTAAACCAACGTCGACGAAACCAACCCAAACCGGCCGGTTCCGCTTGTTTCGAACCGTACCGGTGACTCACCGATACGGTTTCGGCTCAGAAAATGGGATGCATTCTCGAAGTCGGAGAGGGAGAAGGAAAGAGAGAGTGAGCGGAGGAGTGAGGGAGAGGAAGAGGATGCCGGCGGAGGGCCTGCGGAGCCTGGCAGAGGCCGTGAGGGGGCCGACGCTAGGGAAGAAGGGTTGCTTAAGCAGCCGACCAATGGAAGAGGCAGAACGAGAGAGTAAGAGAGAAAGAGAGCGGGGGAGGGAGGGAGGGATGCTGGTGGAGCCTGCTAGGAGGCCAGCGCCGGGAAAGAAGGCCGCTTAGGCGTTTGAAACAGAGTCGGCCGCTTAAAATATTTGTCAGTTCGTAAGTGAAGTCAGTAATCAATATGCCGACTTTACTTACGAAGTTGTAATCTTTTTGAGCGCCCGACCCCTGTTTCGAATGAAATAGGGGGTCGGTCGCTTAAGTGGCCTTCTTAGGAAATTTAATCGTGCATAGTCCCCACTTAGTCTTTCTTACCAAATTGAATACACAGAAATATCAAAAGATACTCAAACCCAAAAAAAATTGAAAAAAAGAGAAAAAAAAAGCAAAATATTTACAGAAAGTAGCACTAATTTTTTTATTTTCTTTTATTTTGTAATTTTTTTATAGGATGAGAAAAAGGGGCTGGTCTCAGGGGCCGCTCCCATGGGTTTAAACTTTAGCCGCAAAACTTAACCACTATTATTGATCGTTTAAAAAAAAAGTCAAATTTTTGTGTAAATTTGATGATTACTATCTATGCCTATCTTTTCTTAAATTACCATAATTAGATTATTTAGTGGTGAAAACCTAAGAACAAAAGATAAGATGTTCTCTTTTTTTTTCTTTACTACCTATGCCTATCTTTTCTTTTTTATAAAGTGTGTTTTATATTCACTAACACTAAATTCAATCTAAGTTTTATGTAAATTCATGCATCACTAACACTAAATTCATGTAGCACAAGATTTATACAAATTTGATATCACCAATTTAGAATAAATTTCAAGCCTTGATGAGATCAATTTTTATCTGTCGTATCTTAATTTAAAATCAAAATTGCTTGAGTAAATTATGAGGTTTTTGAAATAATTTACCTTTCTAGAGAAGTTGATCTGCCAGTAATATGATCTGCAACGAAATACGTGAGAAAACCAAAGATTAATACATATAGACTGCGACAAAAATCTGATGACATTAAATTTCAAAATGTTTCAAAACTTCAACTACCTTGCAGCAGGCTACGTTTTCCATCCCAATTCTTTCCATTACGACATGCGTTCAAGGATCAGATGGAGACCCATCCCCTTCCTCCACCTCCTTTTTCACCTAATGTGACTAAAACTAGAGAAGGGTCCTGTACTAGCTGTCTTTGCAGCAGGCTTTGGTGCTTCAGGAGTTCCAAATACATTCCAAAATCTCAACGTTTCATCCCCCGCCAGAGATGCCACTGTGCGCCCATTTGGACTCTGCAAATTCCAATAGAAATAGACCCCATCAACAATCAAATTTATAACATATAAATAAAGTCATCAGAAATCTATAACTATGTTAAGTCTGAAGAAAATATCAAACATACCTGAACCATGAAGAGAACCCGAGAAGTATGGCCCGTGAGCTCCGCAATCTTCACCATCGAAGGGTACTTCCAGAGAGTCAGTTGGTTTTGAGTAGAGCCATGAGAGCTCAGCAGTTCGCGCTCGTTCTTATTCCACAACAAGGAGCACACTTGGGAGCCGGTGTCCACTGAATTCAACCGGACCCCGGTACGGGTGTTCCAAAACTTGATGCACCGGTCGCCGCTGCCGCCACCGGATGCGAGCAAGTTGCTCTGGAAGGGACACCAAGCAAGGGCCTTAACCGTAGCCATGTGGTCCTCCAACTTGTAGAGCCACTGATTCTGGCCTGGAGATGAATTTGAAGAGGCCATGGATAGGTCCCATATGTGAAGCAGGTTGTCATTGCCTCCACTCGCCAACTGCTGTCCTGAGCCTGACCACTTCAACCCGCAGACCTCTCGCTGGTGTCCTCGGTAGGTCTGCACAATGTGCGACCTTACTCTCACATCATTATTAACGATCTTTCCATCCATCCCCCCTGTTGTGAGTATGTTGTTATTCCAAGCAAGAGATCCAACTCGAGATCCATGGACTCCTCTCAAAGTTCTCAACTGCAAATTTATAAGAAACAAGTATTTAGAAACCACAGGAACCATCACTTTGGATACAACAAGGAATCAAGAACTACTGCATAGTACACTATCTAGAACCCAAAGAATTTAAATTTCACAGGAACCCAAAGAATAGGCAAACAAAAATAAGGGGGCAGAGAAATGACACTAACCAGGTTGCCGGAGCTCGAGTCCCACAATTGGATGTCGGAGGAGTTCAAACCAGCAGCAATATGGCGCCCATCAGGAGCCCAGCTGACACTAGTGACAGGACCCACATCTTCGTCCACGGTGAAAAGCTCGGACGTAGATCCATCTGAAGCATCCCAGAGATGCACCGTGTTCCCAAGGGCGATCGACAGAACATTGCTGCTTCCCCAATCCAGCAGATTCAGATAGTAGTCATCAACAAGGTCTGGTGCATCAAGAATCCTCTCAGCAGACTGCCAATGATCAAAAAACCCAAGAAAGTTGAGAAGAGAAACAACAGCATTAGGCCAAGAAGAACGAAATATAGAGAACAAGACGTTGCTGAAGAAGAAGAAAACTCACCTGGGGAATGTGTCTCTGTGGCTTTGCAGACTTAGACGGATGGGAAGCGGCATTGGAGTGGGTTTCTTGGAGGATACCTTCCGCAGGTGCCTGGGGCTTACTCTTGAAAGCAAGAATTCGAGTTCTATTATTCAGAAGATTCTTGGCAAGAAGCCTTCTGTATGTCCCTTTGGATGGGGATGCAGCTGCAGCGTTCTCCTTCTCTTTCCTTCTCTCTGTTAGCAGGTAGTAGGCCATGTCAAAATCCATGGCAGACCGGTCCGGAATGAATCTATCTCCTCCCTTCAATTGACCAAAAAGGAAAATTAAGCCCAAGAAAGCAGTATTTTCACACACGAACCAGAAGAGAGTATTAAGAATTCCATGAAGGAATAGAACTTTCAAGAGATTGCAAGAAAAGCACACATCCAAGAGAGGGACGGTGACCAGGAGAAAAGATTTGATAACAGACTGCAAAGAATGTTTAGATGATACGGAGAAGATGAAACCAAATAAGGAAAGCAATCTTCGAAAGGACCCGTAAAATCAGCAAGCCAAGAAATCAAATGCAGAGCACAGAAACATCAGTATAGTCCTAAAAACAAATGTTTTCTCCATGAGGCCAAATATGAACCAGTAATTTTCCACAGAGATCAGGAAAGAGAATGTCTTAGGGACAGAAAAGAGGCAAAAAGAATTCTTTCAAAAGGACTCGTAATATCAGGAGGCCAAGAAATCGAATCCAAAGCACGGAAACATCAGCATAGCCCTGAAATAAATCCAAGCCAAGATGATGACATGAACCAGTAATTTTCCACAAAAATCAGGAAAGAAAACGTCTGAGGAACAGAAAAAGGGGCAAAACAAAAAAAAATTCTTGAAATCACATCGAACTTTTAACAAACATCTGAGTGACAAAGAACATATGCATATAAATCATAGGACAACGAGACAAAACCCATATGTATGGAAAAGAACTAATTCCTGCCGATCACAAATATTCTTTAAAAGAAAGATGATGCTTACGCTCTGCCGGGAAGAAAAATCCTTCGATGAAGAGAGGAGAGAAGGCATGTAAGGCCTTGAACCGCCTTCTCGAAGAGGGTGGCGAGATGCAGGCCGGGCCTTCTCGGAAGAGATGCAAGAAGAGAAACTTCCGGCATCCATTGCTAGCAGCAAACAAAAATACAAGAAAACAAAGACTAGAACACAAAATAAAGAAATAATTACACAGATTAAAACTAAGATAAAGAGAAACCCTGCACCAAAGAAAACGTTAGCGAGCAGAACAATTAGAAAACAAAGAAACTAAAGGACTCAGAATGAAGAAGAACGCAAAACGAGAGCTTTTCTTTGAGGGAGAACTGATTGAGATCGTTGCAGGGAGAAGTTCGAGAAAAGAGCCCTTTCTCGTTCTCCTGAGAGTTTTTTCTTTTTGCTGAGACTGATTGGTTTGGGATGTGGTGATCCCTTTTTTATTGACGGAGGACGGTGTTAGGGTTTTTGGCTTTTCAAAACCCTCAAAGTCTTCGCGGGGAATATAGCCGTTGGAGGGGTGAATCTTTGACCAGGTCGTATTGCGATCAGCGTATCCTGGGTTGCCATAACGGGCACGTGCAAAGGGGTCCGAAGGATGAACGGTTGTGATGATAGGTAAGATTTAAGAGGAGAGGTGAACGGTTGTGATCCTGCTTAGCCTCCAGCTTAGTTTTGTTTGTAACTGGGACCAGGGCTATCCTAATAGCTAGCCCAGTATGAGAACATCAAACTTCCAAAATAAACATAAACGCCAATCAAATTTGTGGAAACCAATTTGAGTGTCCTTTGAGTTTAGATTATACCATGTTTTACAACAACGGATAAGAGGTGAGGGGCTAGCCAAAACCCGCCGTAAATTGCAACAATTCTTTGAATTATACTTGGAATGGTTCAATTTCACATACATTCCATATACCATTGGAAATACTGAAATAGAATGGTTTGAAGATATGATTCATAAAATTCATAGTATGAGAAAGTCTTGACTATGATCTAGGCCTCACTAGCAGGGCTAATTATTGGCATTGCTTACACATAGAATCTAGTTTTCTTCTAAGCCTACAACATAATTAAATATGATTTTGGACCTGCACCATAGGGCTAAATATAATTCCGGCATTTTCATGGGGTTAGTTATGGTCATATTTATAAAGATTAGTAACGATTTGCATTTTTTTACATTTGAAAAACTCATTGGCGATGCTTAGGAATGGTTTTAATACTATTCAAATATTCTATCTCATTTACAAATCATTATTTGTTAAGTAGTTGAAATTATCTGCGACTTGCAAAATTTGGATTAAAATTGCAATATACTTTTGATGATTTCATATAATCATGTTTAATTAATGTTTTATCAATATTTTATCAACTAATTGGGGTAAATTCTTACTCATTGGACTGCAAAGCTCATTCTTTTACTGTTCCCACCTCTATTGATCTTACTATCCCCACCTCTATGGGCTACTTTGAGGCAGTGTCTTTTGGTTTATTTTTTTTAAAAAATTGGTATTATGAAATTTGAAACTTTATTAAAAATTTTGATCTATATAACTCCATTACTTGCAGCATGTTGTAAGGGGTCAATCCCTGCAAGATATATGATCGCCTGTCATGTGTCGACTCAGACTGACTGGTCAGGGCGTGACAGATTAAAATGATATTAGAGAATGGCTTTTAGATCTTTAGGGTTTAAACTAGGCAGCTGTGAGTGTGATCGAATTTAAGGCACATTGGGACGTCTTAGACTTCTCCTTGTTGTATTAAAGATAGCTTTGTTTAATCAAGAATTGCCTGTGGTGCCATGTTGGAGGCACACCATTATTGTCACTTCCCTGAGTGTGGCTCGGGAAGGTACTATCAACCAATAAGAATTTCTTATTTTTCTACCAAGAAAAAAAATTCTGTGTGAGTATCCTATCATACAACCACCACTTATCAAAATATATTTAGATTTTATGGTCTTGATTCAATATGCTCATGATCTTATTATAAACTATAATGTGTATGTGTGTGTGTGTATGTATGCATGTATCATGACCAAGTCTTCTCATTTCATGATTTTGATATGATATAATTACAACCATATTCATAATTTAGAATCAGTCCATTTCCTCTTAAATTTCATTTAATTTCAATCCTCAGTGAAAAGTAGTAAAATAATATAATTTCGTTTCTTTTATATGCCTATAATGTTAAGAATAGTATATTAAACATTTGGGCAAGTGGAAACCATTTCTTCATTCATATATTGATTATGATTCCATTGTTATCCCCTTTGGATTATAAGTTCATTTTAAATTTTAAGATCATGTTTTTATCTTTATTGGTATATGGATAATATATGATCTCAATTCTATAATTGTTATTAATAATACTTTATTGGCATCTAATCATGATTCTTATGTTATTGATGCTTTAAAATCTTAAACTAGTTCATCATTAAATCCTTTATCTTCTAGATTACATCTTCTCTAACTATCTGATGATTTGCCATATGATTACCTAAGATTGTTGGACTATTGTTTGAACCCCAAATTTATGTATAACCTAGTTCTAGTAATAATAAGTGAAAAAAATAGGACATGTTCTCGCGAAAGACTCCCAAAATATGTGAGTAATTAATGAGTATATTAAACAATATTATTACAATTCAAAAATATGTAAATATTTGATTTCAATCACCATTAATAGTATTGTTTTTCAAGTGCCTAGAGGTTCACCATGATCCATTTAGATATAGAATCATCTGGCTTGTATTTTGCATGCTATAGTCTAAATTTTAATAATTCATACACTGATGAGAATCTCAAGAAAGGATCAACTCTTGTCCATACCAATTTCGACTTTGCTCTGCATTTTATAGTATATAAACATGTAAATTGATTTCTGGTTTCCAAGATTTTTCTTCTTTTCACTTTTTTTTTCTTCATGTGATTATAAAAACTTAATCAATAGAAGTACAATTTCTTTACTATTGTAAGTTAAAATTAATGATAAACCAGCCCAGAGGTGTGAGATCTAAAAGATCAATACAGAGCAGCAAGAGTCAAAGGTTACATGTTAAATCACATGAGAACCCACAAAGCAAACAGAGCACAACATCATAGACAAGTATAATATCAGAGAATTTCTTGTTTGCATAATTTTATCTTCCTACAAAAGTTATGCACTAATCTGAAGAATGATACATTTACAAGAAGTAATAAAATACAAAATTGTGAATATAATGAGAAATGCCTAGGGACTATGGAACTTCGACTTTAATTGGTTGGGTTGCTTGGGTTGCAATTTCGGTTTATCACACTGATTGTCTGAATTATGGCCATTGTGCAATACATGGGAAGTCATGTTTGAGAGACTAGCCATCATCCATGGCAGTGACTACAATGAGAATTATTACATTAACCATAAGTAGTGGTGGAGTGGTTCTTGTCCCTCCTAATCACATTAGGATCAACTAAGGGGTCACCATGTCAACCGCTCTGTCTTAAGTTTTCTGATGGCAGAGAGAATCTGAGGGAGTCCAGGGGGCAGGCCCAATACCTTTCCTCCCACAAGTCATCAGTCTAGCAATCTTGCATGAGTCCTAATTTAGCTAGGATTATATGTAGAAATTGGAGCTAGAGGAATTAATGAGGCTAGATGTTTGAGGTAAAAGGGCACGCTTGATTCATCTATTGCTTGTAAATTTATAGTAGGCAAGATCAATGTTATAGAAAGAAAAAATAAAGAATGATTTACAAGTAAGGTACACTTTCCTAGGCTATTGCATAATGTAATGTTTTGAATAGTTGCACAATATTCAAGAATCTCTTATACAATGTGATGCTCCATGATTATTTTTTTTGGGTACATTGGCAGCTCACACTATTCTCGCATGACTACTACCTTCTGAGTCAAGGAGCAAAATACTCTACAGAGGTGGAGGAACAGATACAAAGCGAGTTCAGAGAATCTCTTTAGAATGATAAGTAGCAAAGGAGGTGACCTAATTAGTAGCTCTGTTTGCCTCCCGAAACACATGCACAACCTGTAAGACATTACATTCCTGCAGTGGCCGCCGGACGTCCTCTAGAAGTAGGTGGTCGAACCCCCTGGCCCTTCCTATAAAATCCATTTAATCACCTCTGCTATGTCTCCCTCCAAGATGATGCTCTGGGCCTCTAGAACTTGCCTTACATAGGAAACACCCTCTCAGGCGGCCCTGAGTTCTGCCCTTGGAACTAATGACTCGAACATGCACCGCCTTTCTGCCGCAATTAGCCTGGACTCGTAATCCCTGATCACAAAGGCAATACTCGTGCATCCTCCACCAGCTGACAGACTACCATCAAAGTTTATCTTAAGATGGCTAGGGGGTTAGGGGCTCCTGGGATGTGATGACATACCGAGGCGCTATAGTAGCAGAGGGAGAGACCCAGATGTTTCTAGCCAACCCAGATGAAATAATCATATAAGCCTCAGTGATCTAAGCGGCCTGACAGATAGCTTTATCAACCACAACCCTCAAGGGAGCTCTCTTGCTCTCGAAGACTCTGTCGTTCTTATCCAGCCAAATATGATAAGCCATAAGGCACTAGCAACGTCTCAGCCAGCAAAACTCGGAGCCCGAATGGCAGACGTCATATGTCGAAGTAAATCCTCTGCAAACTCAGTGGACTCGATGATTCAAGTTGTTGCACAATATGCAAGAATCTCTTGGGAAATATGATGCCTCAAGATTCTTGGGTTGCATGATTCTCGCTAATGAGAAAAGTTTTTGAATAGTTGCACAACATGCTAGAATCTCTTAGCTAATATGATGCTCTATGATTCTTGGTCTGCATGATTGTAGGGAATGATTCTCGCCAATAATATATACATATTTGTTCTTTATTTCATTATTGTTCCTAGTTTATCTCATTATTTTTGGCTTGATTCACCTTGTGGTATCCTTGATTCGCACTAAATCTTTCCTCGGCTAGCTCCATTGCCTTGATTGCCTGCCTGAAGAGAAGGAAAAATGGGAAAGAAAGAGCTAGGAAAAGGAGACTAAACGGTCAAATGGAGCAGCAACTCAAAGAAGAAAGCATCAATCTAAAATGGTGTATAAGTATATGATGACCTAAAAGTAAAGGAAAAAACCATGTTGGCTGTAGCGATTAGCTGACTTAACGCCAACTTCAGTAGAGTTTTTCTCTTTATGGAGTTTGGCTCTGTTACCCTGTAAGGTGTGTTCTTTTAGACAGGATAGAGATTCCTAAGCTAGCATGTTTAGCCCTATTCAAGCCATTATACCAACGAATGAGCTGATGTCTACAGCTCATAAAGTTGTCCCGAACCAGGTGAAAATTTGGTATTGAAAGAAAAACACAATCAAGAAGATCAAAAGCAAACATAACGGAAGTAAGAGCGGCAATGCTTAACCCTATTTAACCCGTTTAATTTATTTCAACTCGTTATAGTTTGGGTTAGATTACTTATTTAATAAAATTATCAGGTTAGGGTCCGATTTTTTGACCTATTTAATAAACAAGTCAGACTCAGATTGACAGATTTTTGATCTATCATGTATCCGAACCTGACCCGTATCTGGTCTGACCCCGACCCAGTTGCCACCCCTAGGTGAAAGATATTAGACCATCCATGCATGTCATGTAAAAGAAACTTGTAATGAACAATACCATTGCATGGAATGGAAATTTCTCGATCGTGCCATTGTCAGTCCATGCATATCACACTCATCACGGATGAGACTGATGTGAGGGACATACATCCCTGAGATTTCGCATCTCCGATGATGCAAGGTATTGGAGAGCAAGGAGAAGGATTGAGAGTTGGAGGAAATTAAAGTGAGAGGCAGGATGAGCCTAAGCTCCATTCTGGATTGGAGAGAAACAGAAAGGAAAGGCTTAGGAAAGAGGGTTTGTATATTAAGAAGATCACCATCAAATGGACTGAGAAGGGGGACAGGGAAGCAGTGACATGAAAGGGCTGCTTGTCTATATAAGGGGAGAAGTGGAGAACGGGGATGAGAGAAGATACAGTGGAACGTCTGTTAAGGGTGTGAATGGTTGGTCTTTAATATAGAGAGACACGCATGGGTTACAAAATTAAATTTGGTCAACCCAAGACTGTATCAGTAACTGAATTTGAGAAAGATATGGTACAAAACTTAAATTGGATCAGAAAAACGTTCACTGCAAAATTAAATTAGGTATACCAAACTCTATCTTCAGAAACTGAATTCAAGAAACCAATGTTACAAAATTACATGGATCAGAGAAACATACATTACAAACTTTCTGTCCTTAATAACCAAAGATAATGGGTTGAAAGAAACACGCGTTACAAAATTAAATTAGACATGACAAATTCGAGTAAGATATATTATCAAATTAAATTGAATCATGGAAACATGTGCTGCATAATTGAATTCAGTGTAGCAAACTTTGTCCTTAGTGATTAAATTCAAGTAACATAAGTTATGAAATTAAATTTGATTAGAGAAAATTGCCTTACAAAATTGAATTGGACATGCCGAAGTCTATCTCAACAATTGTATTCGAGAAGCATGAGTTACAAAATTCAATTGGATTAAAGAAACATGCATTAGGAGTACCGAGCTCTTATCATTAGTAAATGAACCAAAAAGTTTTGCTACATACTTGATTTCATTTTATCTAAAATATGCGATAGGATTAGCACACTCAAGAAACATGAAAGTAATTGGATGAGGACTTAAAATTGGATGAGGACTTAAAACACTCAAGAAACATATGTTATAAAATTGAACTAAACTCAGACCACCATTGAGTACAAGGTTTCCTTATTAGGTGAAGTGGATGTAGGGGCTCTCGAATTCAACTATTGTCCAATACAAACCGAATCCTGTCACAATAGTTGAATCCAAGAACTTGTTTCTGCTGCAAAAGTAATTTCACTTTATTTAAAATGTATATGAGGGTTTTCTCTCTAAAAGTAGCATTGCAGAGTTAAGTGACTGAATAAACATGCATTTGAAATATATTGTGAAGAAGAGCATATATTCGTAATTTCGTTCAGACTATATTTTATGCCTAATATTACCTTCGCAGACCAAACCAGATGAGGGGGTCCCCATCTACATTGCCCTAACCATCCAAACAATTGGCTCATGTTGTATTCGGTAGGATTAATTAGGGCAAAGTTTGGGTCCTTGTCCTAGTTGGCTCATGTGTCGATCAGGAATAGGTCTAGGTCCTGATTCGAAAAGCTCAAATTTCTATATGCCCTCAAAATTATTTATCAGTGACATAGATTCAAAGTATAGTACATAAGATTTCTAAGAAATGTCTAGGCATGGCCAGGTTGGGTCTATGCAAAACAGAACCAAACTCTAAATTTTTATATAGTTAGATTAAGTTGGGCTAGGGTTAGGTAAATTTTAGTAGAGCTGAACCTGAAATCGAAAAATTACGTATGTCAGTTTTTGGATCCATGTCAGATATAAATGTACGGATTAGGTCCTGATCGAAGTATGGATTTATGCAGATTAGTGACAATGCTGATTTCACCAAGAGTGGCACAAAACTAGTTCAAATCCTGCCAAGGATATTCTTGATATTATTTAGGTTTAGATCCTGGGACTTTTCATCTATGTTCAAAAGGTTGCATTCATTATAGTTCCCACACACTGCATGCTAGAACAAATTTTCGAATATGACAAGCCTATATTATCATGAAGTCAAACTATAGATTGTGAACTAAAAATGCTACAAGTTGCATTAGCATATGACTGCACAACTTGCAACTACTTATGTTGAAAACTCTTATTTTATTGCTTATATTAATTATTGCTGTTCAGTATGGAAAACATTTTATGACCAATCGAGACAAAGTAGTTCCTTAATCATATTATCTGCAGCTTTCATGCCTCATCCGTGACGTAGCAAATTGAAGTCAAGTGCCAACCCGAACTCAAGCCCACTCTTGGCTATCAGAGAACAACACAATGCCATGCAAAGCTCGCACACGTCGACTGTGGACGGCCTATAGTAACAAGACTATTAACTATATATAAGCAAGTTATATTAGTTAGTTGTATGTGAGATGTATATAAGCTGTACATAGCCATTTTGTATGTGAACAAGCGTAGAATACATCTCTCTTCTTTTTTTTTTTGGTACATAGAATACATCTCTCTCGCTAGGACTTTTGTTCCTCTTTCTCTACGACTCTCTCTCTCTCTCTCTCCCTCCTCTCCTTCTGTATTTACATGGTATCAGAGCCGCACAGATCTTGGAGCCGTTCTCGCTCGCTGCCTCAGTCTCTGAGATCCCTTTCTGGTGCAGACTGCTACAGCCACTATTACTGCAGTGTTCATCCGAGCGCTTCGGGGAGAATAGGCCTCTACGCCTTCTTCGGAGACTTGGACTCCGCCCCCGCATTGCTGGTGAATATTGGGGAGCGCGCCGCTTGCTGGTTGTGGACTTGGTGAAGCCTCGCTCGCTGCCTTCTTCCCAGCGGCTGCTTGGCCTTCCCACCGGCCTTCTTCTCTAGAGGAGATTTTACGGCCGAAGCCGGCTTCTTCCCCGCAGGCTTCGGTTTCGGCTTTGCGACGGGAGCCTTGGGCTTGGCCGCGGCCGGGGACTTTGGCTTCGGCACTTCGGCTTAGGCTTGGGTTTCTTCCCCGCGGCCGATTTCATCTTCCCCATAGTCGCTCTTTCTGAGACTGGTTGCCGTGTGGTTCTTCGACTTCGCCATTTCTGAGACGACCGGAACGAGGCGGAGCTCTCACGGGGACAGATCTATCACCGAGGGCCTCCATGATTCCATCTTGAGTACGTTAGCTCTCATCCCCTCTCTCTCTCTCTCTCTCTCTCTCTCTCTCTCTCTCTCTCTCACTAAGATGATGCCACATACAACCACTGTGCCTTGCTATCCACACCCTCCATCTTGAGTACGTTAGCTCCCATCCCTTTTCGCTCTGTCTCACTAAGACGATGTGACATACAACCATCATGCCTTAATATTCTCATCAAGCACAGATTATGGAGATTTGTCACTAGAGATAAGAAGGCTCCTAAAAAAGTTTCTGCAGAGTCTGATTCTAACTTTAAAGAACGATTGGAGGAGTGGGATAGTACACACTATAAGATTTTATCTTGGTTTATTAATACATCTGTTCCTTCTATTCAGACTCTTCTTCCAAAATTTCGAAATACCAAGCTCGCATGGGATTTCTTAGCAAATCGTTATAATTGTTTGAGTGAATTGGCTTGGAGTCAAGGATTCATCAGTTGCGTCAAGCAGCTGATTAATCTATTATTGACTTTCATTCACAGATTGGCAGTCTTTGGGATCGACTTTTCCAAGCCGATCCTAATTTTATAGATGAGGACTCTGCCAAAAAGTTTCCAAAATATAGGGATCGTCGGCAATTTATTTAGCTTATGATTGGTATTCAGGATAAATTTAAAAACACTGGGGCTTCTTTACTTCATCAATCTCCTCAACCGACTGTTGAGGTAGCTCTCATTGAGCTTATCTTTGAGGAGACTCGTGAGGCTATTCGTCGAGATGTCTCTACTGATATGGTTATGGCCACATCGGCTAGTATTTTATCCACTTCCTTTATTCCTTCTATTTTTTCTCCAATGGTTGCCGTTATCCCTTCGAAGTTAGATAGGAGAAAGCCTAGTAAATTTCAGAAGCAATGTTTCCATTATGACAAAATAGGCCATAAGATCTCAAAGTGCAGGAAAAAACAGACTGAGGAGAAAACAGTTTAGAAAGCCCAAGCGGCCTCGTCACACTGGTTTCTGGCTATTGCTTCTACTAGTATGTCAGTTTCTACATCTTCTTCTATACCCACTTCATCTATTACTATAGCTGATATTGAGGCAATAGTTCATCAAGTTCTATCTCGCATTGCCCTCTCTACTATCTCAGGTAAACCTTCTTCCCAGTTCATTGACTCCGCTTGTTGTAATTACATGATATTTAATCCCTCCTTAGTTCTCTTGAAAACAAACTTAAATCTTGCTCCTATTATTTACACTGCTAACGACTCTCATATGGTTGTTAGCCATGCAGGTTCTATCTCTACTTCTATTCTTTCCTTACCTAATACATACCTTATTATAAAATTATCTTTTAACTTACTATCTGTTGGTCAACTTGTGAAATATGGCCTTACAATAACTTTTACTAACAAAGGTTATGGAACATGACCTTACAACAGTCTATACTAGAGGTGGGCATTGAGCCGGGCCGCCCATGGCCCGGTATGGCCCGGCACGAAGCGGGCCGTGCCCGCTTGCTACAGTAACGGGCCGTGCTAGGCACGGCTCATAAAAGAGGGCCGGACTGGGTTAAGGATTTCTGGCCCACGGGCAGAGCCCGGCACGGCCCATAAGGGCCTGGGCTAGCACGATTCGTGGGCCAAGCACGGCACGGCCCGCGGTCCATACTCCAATTTTTTTTCCCAAAATACCCCTCAAATTAGCCGTTTTATGGTTGTTGGGAGGGGCAAAATGGGTAAAAAGCCACAAATAGCCGTTATGGGCCAAAAGAATAGCCGTTATGGGCCACCCATAACGGCTATTTTTTTTGGACAGGCACGGCCCATCTTGTGCCTGGCACGGCATGGCCCGCCACCCCACGGGCCTAGGGTCGTGCCGGGCTTAGCCTTTAGGTTAAGCGGGCCGTGCCAGGCACAACCAGTTTAGTAACAGGCCGGGCCAGACACGGCTCGTTTGGTCTGTGGCCCGGTGGCCCTGGGCCGGGCCGGGTCCGGCACGGCCTGATGCCCATCTCTAGTCTATACTATCAATCAGCTACCTTCTCTCATGATCTCAAATAAAACACCATATGAGGTTTTTTATGAGAAGGTTTTTTGTTACTCTTTTCTAAAATTTTTTGGTTGTGTCTGTTTTGTTCTGCTTCCATCACATGAGCATACTAAACTTGAGCTACGCTCAAGTTTCAGTTGTTTTCTTAGTTATGGTATCGAACATAAAAGTTATCGTTGTTATGATCCTATAGCTAAGCGACTTCGTATATCCTGACATGTTCAATTTTGGGAACACAAAATGTTCACTAGCATCTCTCTGCTCTTTACAGGTCTTCCTCAGTATTCTCCTATCTTCAATAATCCCACTATTGATCTCTTCCCAGACTCCTTTTCTGTTGTAGGTGATGGGAGCTCATCAAGTAATCTCTCAACGTCCGACTCCACCAAGTCTAGATCGTCCACTGATCTGATCATTACAACTGGATCATCCAAGCCTATTCTCAGTACTACCCTTCGCCGCTCTAGTAGGATAAGATTCACCCCATCTCATCTTAGTGATTACCGCTGTTTTTATGCTCTTGCTACCCTCTATGAGACTCACAATTATTGCAAGGTCAGTTCTAATCCTCTTTGGCAGAAGGCCATATCCGATGAACTCCAAGCTCTTCATGATACTCATAAATGGGATCTAACTGACTTGCCTTCTGGAAAGATTGCAGTAGGATGCAAGTGGGTGTATAAGATTAAGACTCATACTGACGATTTAGTGGAATGCTACAAGAATCGTCTTGTGGCTCGAGGATTCACATAGGAATATGATATTGACTATGATAAAATATTTGCTCCAGTAGCACGTTTTACCACTTTTCGTTCTTTACTTGCAGTTGTAGCCGTTAAGCGATGAAAGATGTATTAGATGGATGTTAAGAATGCTTTCCTCAATGATGATTTAGCTAAGTGTATCTACAACCTCCTACAGGTTTTGCTTATCCGTCTGGAAAGGTCTATCGTTTCGTATGACGCTCTATAGCCTTAAACAGTCTCCTCAAGCTTGGTTTTCTAAGTTCAGCTCAGTCCTGATGCAGCAGGGTTTCACTCCTAGTGCATATAATTTTGCATTTATCTTTACCGATCTAAGGATGATGTTGTTCTTCTTTTGCTATATGTGGATGATATAGTTATTACTGGAGATGACATCTCAGAGATTCATGCACTTTAGTAGTTTTTTGGACAGCAGTTCGAGATAAAGGATTTAGGGTCCCTCAGCTACTTTCTTGGTCTTGAGATAACATCCAGTTCAGATGGCTACTATATTTTTCAGGCTAAGTATGCTTCTGAGTTGCTGTCTCGTGTCGGATTGACAGATAGCAAGACTGTGGATAGTCCTCTGAAAATGAATGTTAAGCTTCTTCCCACTGATGGCGAACCATTGACAGATGCGACTTTGTATTGGCGGTTGGTTGGTAGTCTCAACTATCTGACTGTTACATATCCTGATATTTCTTATGCAATCATCCTGGTTAGTCAATTTATGCATGCACTATGCTCTACATACTATGCAGCAGTCGTACGTATCCTACGGTACATTAAGGGTACATCGTTCCATGGCTTTTATTTCTCAGCCCACTCCACTTTGGATATTCAGGCCAACTGTCTGCTTCTTACTTTTCCAAAAGATAAGGGAAGAACAAAATAAGAAACAATAACCAGTGGTAGAGCGACGATCTATAGGGTCGCCAACCTAATTAGTATCGAAATAGGCACAAAAGCTGGCCGAGAAGAGAGAGAGAAGGCACGAAAGCTGGCCGAGAAGAGAGGTCCTGCCATGGATAGTGCTATATAGAAGCTTTCTAAAGTTGTGATTTATGAATTCACCGTTGAGATCTGGGGAAGGGAAGGTTTTCCCTCCCCCGAACCTCCTCCCCTTCCAAGGGTTAGGAAATCCGAACCTCGTAAACTTAGGTTCAGAAACTTTCAGGATATCAGGGGATGGGATGGTTGTTCTCTCCCGGTGGTATCCTACCACTCCCATTTCAGATTTGGTTAGGGTTAAAAGTATTCACCGAGACTACACTAAGGAAGAAGTCAGCGAAAGTGAGCTCGTAACTAAGAAAGTCGGTATCAGAAACGAAGCCCTCTATTGGAATCACATCCAGCAGTGCTTGGAACAGCTCGCAAAATCCAAGCACTTCACCTACTTCATTGCCCCCAACCGTTTCCCGTACCTCTATTGAAACAGAATGGTTTCATGTTCTTTCATCGATTGGTTATTTCTCTCCGTTCATATCTCTTTATCCAATTTCGGTCTCGATTAGTTCACAAGATTGAATGGCCAAGTCATTGAAAAGCCTAGATTCGATTGTTTTCCAAGAATGTTGAGCCGAGCCCAGGTAGGAAGCTCTCCAGAACAAACCGAAGCACCTGTACGACAGGAGGATGTGGACAGTATGCTGGCACGTATGCAGGCCCAACTGGAAGAAAAAGATCGCCAAATCGCTAATCTCAATGCCAAGATGGAACAGATACTGGCTATGATACAGACCGTCATGCCTCAACGCCAGACGCCTCCGTCCCCGGCGACCCAACAGAACAAGGTCATCAAAGTGTGTCTGGGGGATATGCCTATGATCCCCGAGTTTTGGTTAAAGCTTAAGACTGGCACCCTGGCCGGCATTCCTTATCCCCCTATCATGGTCATTCTATTGATCTATGATTCACCTCCGAATAATGAGTAGGTAGTTCGATCCTTTTGATTCTTATCTTCTCCTCATTAAGTACACTTCCTTAAGTAACGTACACTCCTTTGGTCTCGGGTTTCCACTACTTTCTTTTAGTTCAAACTGGGAAGAAGGCTTGCTTTTCGTTGATCTCTTACTGGTGAACCATCACTCGAACCGAAGGACTTGCCTTTTCGTTGAGCTAGGCCCGTAAACTCTTTTAGGAGTTCCAAAGACGACATAGATGACCGAGGGCCCTTCTAGATGGAGCCAGGTTAGGTCACTTCGATCGCTTAAGCCCTCACTGCTCTCACCCATATCTAAACCAATTCTTCTATTTAGAAGAGTGTGATCAATGTTATCAAAACAACCAACAATGTCTGCTTTGATAAATCGATCTACTGTCCCCGAACTATCAACATGCGCGAAGAAGGTAATGGGTCCTCCCCCCTTCCTAAAGCCATGAGAGTTGGTCAGAAAGACGTCCTCATAGACTATATTGAGGAGTAAGGAAAGGGCTTCCATGACAATGAGGTCCTTCTTGCATGGTGTTATAGGGCGCATGTGGCTGGGCTCAGAAGAAGCAGATTCGAAGAAAGATCACTCAAATAGGTCTTCCACCATTCCTTTAGTAACAAGTCCTAAGGTAAGCTCATGTTGATTCAGCCAAGTCAGTTTAGTAAGTTCCAGTTTCGTTGCATGGCGATCCTTCGATAGCAGGCTAGTTCAATTCTGTTGGAGTTGCAGTGGGACTCCTGTGGATAAATTGGCAACTGATTTGGAAAGATTGACCTTCTGGCCCAATTCAGCATATTGAGATAGATTATCACTTCATTCAGCATCATATCAAGCAAGGCACTCTTCAGTTTATGCATGTTGCTTCTGTGGATCAGATTGCTGACATTTTTATGAAGGCCCATCCACCGGAGCGTCATCATGATTTGGTTAACAATCTTAAGTTGGCATCTTCGCTACCATCTTGAGTTTGAGGAAGAATATTAGCGTATATAAGTTGTGTATGAGTTGTATTAGTTAGCTGTATATGAATTGTATATGAGCTGTATACATAGCTGTATATGAGCTGTGCATAGCTACCTTCAACTATAAAAGGTGGGCTATGATACCGTTTGTATGTGAACAAGTGTAGAATACATCTTTCTCTCCTTACGTCTCTCGTTCCTCTTTCTCTACAACTCTCTCTCTCTCTCCCTCCTCTCCTTCTGTATTTACAAGGACCCAAAAACAAGATCAAAGTACAATCTCCAACATTGAAATCTGTGCAAGCTAAGAACTAATTAGCAATCAAGACTCTAGCTTGAGAACAAAGATTGAAAGATATGAAAAGCTTCGGTTTTACACATGTACTTGTCTAGGTTGTCTTCAATCAGATGGTGACTGACCGAATCCGAAATGCCAATGAAGAAGCTAATCCGGTCATGGAAAAGTAAGTTCATGGATCAGATAGCTTCACTCAAGAAAGAAAACTAGGTCGAGATGGATGTTGAATTATAAGGGAGCAGTTTCATTATTGGAGTTTGTGACTTGATGAGTTTTGCTCTGCTAGTTATGAGGTTAAAAGAGAGGACAGAACAGCTATGGCTTTTCCCTCAAGAGAGAAATGAGATTACCCTGCAAAATTCATCAAAGATTACTGAAAGATACCGGATGCTCGAATTATGATTAACAATTTACCAATGCAAATGCAAATCATAGATGTTTCTGTCTAATAATGACAATGCACTTTAGCGATAACTGCAATGACCCAATATATACAAAGAAGAAAATACGCATGTATGTAATATATGCATGCATCCGCACATGTGTGTAACATCCAAAGATTTGAGGTGTTTCACTATATGCTGATTTGGTACGTATTACATGGAAATATTTTTTTCAAGAAACAAAACATTTTTTTCACCAAGATTTTTACTCTTAAATTCAGGTAAAATAAAGCTAATAAGCAATTAGGATTATCAGAAATCTCTTGGTATTTGGAAGTTACTAATTTGACCTAACCTGAAAAATTAGATTTTTGAACTTCTGGAAAATTGATCTTTTTTTTTTGAATGAAATCTGTTCTTTTTTAAAAAAATTTTATTAAACTCAAACTGGGAGACAATCCCTTATTTAAATCTGATAAATTAAGTGAATGAAGTTATTTAAATAATCTTCAAATAAATAATATGTATCTTTAGTTGTCTGTAAAGCTGAATCCCAAGCTCATGTAGCTAATTTGACTAACCTAGTGAACTGCTCTATCACATCTGGCATATCATCCTACAAATAGTGGCCAATCACCATGAGCAAGGGAGAGGAACGAGTATTAAGGGTAGGTCTTTCGAAAGAGGGAACATGAGAAGCTTGGAGAAGAATACAGTGGAATTCCTTAGCGTGCATACTTCCATGATGGACGGGAAGTTGGAGGCTTTGGGTCCGGTGATTGTCAACGTGGCATTAGCAATAACGCAAATCAACATGGTTGAGGATTTGTAACTTTGGAGCGTATACCATTACATATGACTAGTATTTAGCACGTAATGCACTTGCGTGTCTTCAAAAGGCATTGTGATCTCAAAAACAAAGACCATTAGATGTCAATATCCATTCCTTCGTTAGTTTGTTTGACTCAAATTTTAGGGTCAAGGGTTCTATTCAAAACTAAAGTATGAGAGGCTTTAAAGGATCCCTAGCCAGTATTATAGGAATGATTATTGAGGAAGGAGATGTTTCGAAAGGTAGGAGCTATGAGGTTTGGTTGTGCAATCACTGAAGTTGGATAGCTAGTATTCTGTTGTTAGTCTCTAATGTGAAAAACCTAGCCAGCCAAATGGTGAATATGCCTGCCCTAAATAAGAAGCAATGGACTGGCTTGTATGTTAATTTTGTCATAGCAAACATTGTTTCTTGGTGACACTTGACATGGTTACAATTCTATTTAGGAAAATAATAATTGCATATGGAGACAATTGCACCTTCACGTATAGCTTGTAGGTTTAGTACATGTAACAAGTAAAAGTCATCATATATAGAAGCAAAATTTGCAAAGGTTAAGAGCATATACAACCATCATTTAGTTCTTCGGTTGACAATGTACATGGAAGTGGTATAGGAAAGAAAGGAAGACTTGATTTTGGGAAGCAAGGTGACAGATTTCGTAGTTCTTTTTTCTGATTCTGGTGGTGCTTGATTCTGCACGTACCGTCCAGTGAGCAATGTGCCGTGCAGCTTAGACAATCCACGCTTTCAATTTCTATACAGGCTTCATCAAATGTAGCCTGATTCATGGAATTATGAAACCACATGAAAATAAATATTAATCAACAAAGACAACCATCTGAGTTTGAGTCAAGAGCACTTTACTTCAACATGCAGAATATCGGCAGTATTAAATAACCATTAACAACCAGGCATCAAATTTAACACTGATCCACAAGATACTATTTGAATTAAATGTTTTAAGAAAAATCATGAGTTCCTGCATGGTAAATAAATAATGCACAAGCAAGCAAGCACAGCTCATGCAAGCTGCATGCTACAAATGCGCATGCATGCATGCATGCACACACACATACGCTCATTGCACACACGTGTGCATGCAGCATGTGCAGATACATGGCTGTACATATACATGTGTGCATACTAATATCATAACATGAAAGGCTTGGAGCCCAACCACATGGCTACTTTATGAAATCTTCAGAATTTTTTTTTTCCCTGCTATTCAGGCGTTAGCGGTTCCAGTGCTTCTATTTTTCTTCCTATTTGGGCATTATTACAGTCCCAGTGCTTCTCTATCTCAGTGATAACTCTCTATACTTGCTAAATTTAAATATTCAGCCCATGATGCTCATTCTGCTTGAACAAGCACCAGATGAGCACAAGCATATATAATCTTAACTACAACCATCAATCCCTTCCCCAACCAATGTTCCAACTCCATTTCACAACTTCCATTTATGATGTAAGTCTTTATCTCCTCTTCCTACAGATCCTTCTATATAAATTTGGTTACTCTCCTTAACAGGCCTCCAAGAGTCATTCTTTAGCAGTAATCCAATCTCCCATTGACCTCAATCGGTCAATCTCTACACTTCATCCAACATACAAATCCCTCAATTTGTCTTTGTTGATTCACCATATCTTTATCTTAATATTCTCATCATTGACAAATTCATCTCATTGGCTTCAGGCCTCTATTGTGCGATACGCCGAACCCTATCAATACATAACTTATTATAAAATCCATTCTGTTGGTCACATAACACCCCAAAAGGGCATCTTCACTCCACCCACCCAACTCTAGTTCTCTTAGAGATACTTTCATTGAACTCTATTATTTTATAATGTCTAATTCAAAAGGCCAACTAATTGTGGTATCTCTTGGTCAGCACTTTGAACAGAGCCTCAATTTTTTCTATTCCCAAACTTGCAGTGACTAAATTTTATATACCATAATCCAGCATTTAACAATGTCTTTTTTTCTTGACAACAACCTAATATCTGCAAATAAGATACACCATGACACATCCTTCTGAATACTGGCATTTAATTAATTTACAAGTATGCTTGGTGGCAATCCTTAGTCTAATGATGGAATTATAGGAACATACTTCTTGTCTTGTCACATTACTTTTACCTTTGACAACTGCTGCATCTTGAGATTACATGTCCTCAAAAATATCGAGGTATTGTATATGCATTACCTTTTATCCTTATTGAAGCCCATCAATTGATTAAGAGGGTAACTTTTTGACCTAGCAAAAATCTAAATTGGATAACTGAAACTGCACATAAGTCCAATTCCCTCATACTTTATGTGATTTGGTACATTAATTTTATCATTTTAGATGGGTATCAAAATATTTCTCCAATCATATGGTATTTTTCTGGCTTTCAAGGTTCCACAAGAAACTATCCACAATATTTAAGTGTTATAATTTGGATAATATTAAAAGCAAACCATTCTAATACAACTGACTTTTTTAACAACTGTAGAATATTTCTCACTTGATGTTAGAGAATGCATCCGCACCAAATGTTCTGAAAATATTTAAATGGAATACAGCAAAATATGGGTTACCTACATATCTGAAATGAGGTATCCTGATCACCTTCTGCATGCGGTAGCAATCTAATCTGGAAGCTTTAACCGATTAAAGAATAACAAGATATTATATCCTGATGTCCAATAAACAAATCCAATAACAGGGCCTCCTCTAATATACTGCACAAGTTCAATAATTGGTCACATAAGCAATTTGATGCTTGGAAAATGCTTTTTAAAGCAAGCCCGAAAATGAAACCAGAATCTATATATAAAGAAAAGAAGTACCTTTCCATCAAGAATGACAAGCTCGCCATCAACCCATCGAGGATTTCTGAACCCAGGATCAGCCAGCCTCCCTTGTCCCTTGTATCTAGCAACCTGGAGTAGTGATGATACTTAGGATCTACTTCAGTGTTATGCAGGATGAATATTCAAATTGTTAATAGGAAGAGTACCACTCCAAATTCTTCAGGAATTATCCCCTTATGAGGCAGCTGATATTGTTTGCCAATTTTAGCACGAAAGGTAACCTGTAAAAACCCATGAATTTCATATTTATGCAACTTGATAACTGTACAATTCCAAACACCAATATGAATCACAAGTGCCAACCTGTAAAACTGAGATATCCGTATATAACAACCAAGAATTTGCCCCCATAGTATTTTAGTACGAAATTTTATTCAAATAAGTTGAAATGTATTAAGATTATCATAAAAGTATTGGCTATTATCATAAAACGTGAGAAGGAACATATGGAACAGAATGCAATAAATTAATCCAACTGGATGCTACAGTAATATAGTACAAACTGACACTTATTATGAAACAAATCAGTAGGTTAGAATACATAAACAGCTCTTATTTTAAAATCAAAGGCCGAACACCTGAAGGAGGAAAGTATATAGAGCAAAATAATTACACCAGAGCCCAGATTCCTTAACAACTGGGACAGAAGTTTCAGAGGGTGAGGTGTTGATGTACCACTGCAAGGATACATGTTAATATGATCAATTAGAATTAAGATACAACAGAGATGACAACAGGGAGTATAAAAAGAAATGATGCTCCATCTTGACATGTTCTAGTGCTATGCTTCTAAAAATCTGTTCAATTGAGTTGCTTGTTCTTTCATTCAGAAAAACAGTCAATACCCACCAAAATTTCGGTTCAACTAAGAAATCTTATTTCGATCTCCCTTCATACATCCTCCAAAAAAATTATTTTTGCACTTACAAAAGTCCTTTTATGATACAATTCTTTAATCAACTAGAATACATGCCACAGAATATAACAGATAACTTAATGTAACAGATAAGGAAGGGCCCACTTGGTATTGCTTTTGATTTTTGTATCTGTTTTCAATAAGTCCAAGAAGAAAAATGAACTAGACTGTACAACATGTACGACAAAACCCTTCTGTTTTTTTTTTCATTTTTAATTGTTTGTAAAGTCTTTGGATCTTTCTCTACCACTTCCCCATTGTCTAGCATTTGTCCTCCACTTCCTTAAAGACCCCTCACTCCCTTGCCCAACCCCCTGATCTCAAGAACTTGGTCATTCAGCCTTCCTTCTTCTACACCTTAATCCAGGACCTCTCCGGTCTCTAGAAGTCCCTCATCCAGTGGATCGAACCCCACCAATACTCTCCAACTTCCTCAGATAGACAAACCAAGTTGTCACCATTGAGTCCTTATTGTTACCAGCCACATGTCAGTGCCATCTGACTCTAGGTTGACATGTAGCAAAAGGTTCTCTCACTTAACAACTTTACCTTTGCCTTTGCTCTCAAAGGACTATGCTAAACTCCTGAACCACAACATCTTCTTAAAGATCCACAATTATGTTTTGAATGCAAGGATCGAGTCAAAGGTGTTTGTTAAGATTAATGCTCTAAACTCGTCGATTTGACCGCACCATTTCGGCACATAAATCTTGAATCACAATTTGACTCCATGTCAACTCCGATCGGGGTATGAAGAAACTATGGTTGAGATAACAGGAAATAGATGGAACCTTGTCCACCTCTTTCAAAGGTCAAAACCTTCCTCACCTGTAACCTTGACTCTAATCCACCTTCCTCATGGCTCTTCACTCCATGGCCACCTTCTAGCAAAGACCCGTGCTATCCTCTCTCCTCCATCATCTTTTAGACATCAAGGCCACCATCATTATTTCTCCTTCCTTTGCTTCTCAAATGTCAAACCACCACATCCATCCTTCCCTTCATATCACTCATGTCTCCCTCTCCTGACATGGAGTTCTTGACGTCATCCATCACTCCATTCCAATCACAAGCTCCAAGATTCAACCTCAATTGCCGCTCGACCTAGGCTGCCCTAGCCACCGAGATTCCGAGCAGATGAAACCCGTAGAGAAGAGATATTAAGCTAGGGTTTTTTCCCCTTTTCTTTCATTCCATCACATTCGAGTTGATTCACACAGTTTATTGTGCTGTCTCGACCAGCGATTCGAACAATCAAACAACTCAGGTCATCAGTTCCAATGTGTTTGTAAATACTTCACATTTTCATATGGCCCAACATGTAATTGCTCTTCGATGATTGTTTGAGCAAGTCGATCTGGTGCACCCACCTGGCTCTCTAAACACTAGTTAAGAATAGTCTAATCTATCATATGTCAGTGTGGCAGTTCATAGCTTGGTTGATGAATTGATGTGGTAAATGTCATGTAGTTCACCACTATCACTAGCAGGTATATAGGTCAAGGAAGATTGGAATTCAATAAGTTTTAAAGGTTTTTGGAGATGGATTTGATGCTGGATAGTTTCACTCTCGCCATGGTCTAGATGCCCTATTCCGAATTAAGGGTCTGAAATATTGGGGAACAGATATATTAGTCCATGAAACATGTACGAAATATGCTTATGAAACATTAAGGATGTTTTTGTTGCTATTTAGCTCATAGATTTGTAAATGAAATGTGAAAACATGGAGAAAGATCAAAGTATTTTTAATGGATGGCTGAGAAGGATGTCATGTTTGGGGAGAGGGGTACATCTTCTAAACCTTCATAGAGTTTGGAAGAGATTTACTTGAATCACATGATGCTTTATTTGGAAGCGAAGCCACTAGTGTCAGTCAAAGGCACCATCGAGCATGGGAAAGTGACCTATCACCGGCAATGAGAACATGGCATGTTTGGACAAGTGTAAGGGGACGATGGTGGCACACGCCTACTTTGGGAGCCAGCTGGTATTGGTGTCACCATTTATGACAGCATTGGTAGCAGAGTTAAAGACAAGAGGGGAGATGCTGGTTTGATGCATGAAGAGGGACACGCCAATGCCAACACATTTTAACAAGTGGGTTGCAGAATGAACAAAAAAGAAGATAGAATGGCAATTTAAAGGAATTTAGGCTCAATTCCTCTTTAAAATTTGACTCATTTTTAAAGTTTAGTGCATAATGAGTCACAAGATTAGGAAAGCATGAAGTACTTTACAATCATAATCTTGGCAAAATAATTACAACTAAATGATCCTACTGTTTAGCAAAATGCCACTCCTTTTGTCAACTTAATTCTATTTCTAACCCTTTACTCAACTGAACACCTTTTGCAAAAGACACTAAAAATTTCTTAATTTCATTCCCCATTAAAGAAACCCATATAGTAGAAAGCACTTGAATATACAATTATAGATTCTAATGATCAATCATGGTTGCACTCAAAATAGGACCACTTTAACCAACCAAGGAAATAACTTAATACCAACCCCAAGAGTAGCACAGTTTTAAGAAATTAAGTACTTAGACTTACATTTAGGACTCTTATTGGTGCAAGTGCCGCTCACTTTTCTTCATATAGTCTTATATTTGATAGATTGTCATCTGAAACATTTTTATTCCCCCAAGAAATTTTCGCTCTCCACATGATGATTGGACCTCTGATTATAAATAGACGTTTGATAGTGTTTAAAATTAATGATTGCTTCATATCCATGATGATCAATTAATTCATATGATGACCTAATTAAATGATCAGTTCCTAATGTACCAAATTAATTTTGCTTTTGATTAGAGGATACATGATGGATAGTGCTTAGATCATGGAACCCATTGTGATGAACTTTTTGATTAGTGGATTTATGATGATGGGTTCTTTGATTGAAAATCAACTCCTTCTCCACTACGTTTGACATTAAATAAGCCCCTTCGAATGTGATCTTGATTTATATCACGGGCACCAGCCCAAGTGCCTTTACTATTAAAAAAGTGAGGGAAAACCAATATGCATGCATGCACGCAAGCACACCTAAACACATGGCCACAAAAGTTTTTGAATGTTTCATGCATGGTTTCAAATCTTGGTGGGACATCCCATAGGATGCCAAGATGGACACCATCCCAAGTGTTGGGATGGACCATCTGCCATTTTCCCAGCATCCCGATTGGCGTGTCCTAGGACATCCTCCATCCCAAATGTCTTGAAGGGGAAGGATGGTGGTATATCCCATTCCACAAAAAAACTAGGATGACCTCGTCCCATGGGATTTGAAACTTTGGTTGCATATGAGAACTATACCATGCATGCTAGTTTTCACATATGGGCACCATCCTCCCAACCCACCCACCCACCCACTTTGACCTTTTACAAGTTTGCAAGAGGCTGGCCATGTAACCATGCCACACACTAGTCCAATGCTAGCATGGTACACGGCATGCCATATGGCAGAAACCACCATATGCTTGTGTTTAACTCGTAACTGCAAACATACATGCAAGCAGAAACTCTACCATTCTATATACTCATTTCTATTGCTAACCTATTATTCAAGCTAACACCTTTCCATAACAAGAGATAAACAAAAAATAATCCCTAAATCATAAAATATACAATTTCCACAAAAAACTCATATTGAATCAGACAAGTGGATCCAATGCACATTTATGATGATCGATGACTAAAGTCAGAACCCTAAATAATGTTTGCACAACTCCGAGACCAACACAAGGGAGGGAGGGAGAGGGAGAGGGAGGGGGGCTGGCACGTGGGCAGCAGACGGAGGCCGGCACCTGGGCAGCAGACGGAGGCCGGCACCTGGGCAGCAGGCGGAGGCCATGGTTGTTCCCCTGTTTCGTTAGAAACAGACGTCCGACTACTAAAAAATTTCGCGATCGGCACATCGCTTGCCGGCTTCACTTAAAAATCGCAAAATTATGATTTACCGACTTTACTTAAAAATTGCGAAATATTTCAGCGGTCGGATTCAAAACAGAGGAACAACCGCGGGCCTCCGCCTGCTGCCCGGACGTCGGCCTCCACCACCCTCTGTCGGCCTCCCTCCCTCTCCCCCCTTCTCTCTCTCTTTTTCTCTCTCCTGCCTCCTCTATCGTGGCACGGGCCCATACCAACTCGTATCGCCGGACAACCAGTACAGTGCTCGATACCGGCATAGCAAGCCATGGTCTCAAAGAATATAGCATGACACACTCAAAATTTGGACATAGGTCATTGCTAAATGTCTTGCATGTACATCATATGCATATAAATGAATATTTAGTAAAAAATACACATATAGATACCTAGTCACATATATGTATGTATATCATATGCATATAAATGAATATTTAGTAAAAAATACACATATAGATACCTAGTCACATATTTGCATAACTATAAACATGCATACATCTAAATACATTTAGTAAAATATGTAAATTGAGTTATTAAAGAAGACTTATATGAAACTGATGTTTTAAATACTGGTCTGAAACCGTGCTATTTTTCCATCAAGACAGTTTGAAAAAATTATCGATATCAACCGATATGGCCAGTACAGTACCACCACTATGGACTAGTAAAGATCTTTATGGCCAGTACGTATTGGTATAGCTATTTCAGCATTTCAACACCCCTATCGATGTAAATTTGTGCTTAGAGAGGTACGGTATGAGCCATAACATCCAATTTCGGTAGTTTTTGAAACCATGTGAAAAATTTAAAATGCATTCTTATGAAACACTATAGTCCCCTCTCGTGTGGCACTCTTCCCGACATGCAAAGGCACACATGTAACAGCATACAATCATGCCATGTGCCTATAAGACATTGGCAGATCTATAAGGATAGACCCTTTAATGTTCTCTATTTACAGGATGCTTTATGACACAATTACCATGCTAAACCCAGGCCTCATAGGCACAGCTTATGACACTTTGACATTATAGAAGCAAAACCATTCATATCCCAACTACTTAATTCAATGCATTAGGTGGAAATGATTTCATGATTTGTACATCAATTACAAAAAATACCTTAACTCTAAAAACTTAAGAAAACATTAATAAAACTGAACCAACATTAGATTACTACCGAGAAACACAAATTAAGATTCTATAATGACTAATTGACCTTAAGCAAGCTCCCAAGAGGGCCCCACATCATCCAATCAAGGAATGCCAAACCGATTTGTATAGCCCGATTCAGGCCAAACCGAGCCAACCCGGTCTCTGACCGGGTCGGTTCAGGCATATAAAACGGACTGATTCCCAGTTCCGTTTCTTTTTGGCCAGGACTCAGTGCGAACCGGTCGGTTTGCACCAAGTCCAGTTAGATTTGCCACAGTGCGCGCACGTTGTGGCATTTTTTACGACTGGTTTGGACCAGTTCGGTCCGGTCTGAACCGGCACCGGGTGCCAACCGGTATGGATCCCGGTACCGGTTCGGCAATCCTTGCATCCAACATATTCCAAATCCAAGCTTGAGCATTAGAACCAGTCTTAGGCCGCCATTTATAGGTCTTCTATGGGTGCTACCAACGTCCTCCATCAAGGTTGTTTGATCTTCCACGGCAATTTTAGAATCTTGATGATTTCCTTCTATGTATGTCTTGATTGCAACAAATTTCATGCAAATTTCTTTCAGTTATATGATCATTTTCTCCTTTTGCTCTTCTTTCACTTGTTTAACTGCAATGCTCTCCTTGTCTTCCTCAACCTCCCTTCCAAATTGACAATTTAATTAGATGCTAAAAATATTGTTGTCCTCTCTTTTATGTCTTCTTCATGCACCTGACGTGAGCTGTCAGTGATGCAACACTTTGCTTTTCATGTCTTGAGGTTGTAAACATCGCTGAGGTATGCATTTTCTGTACACATGCAAATATCCTAACTTGGAATTTTTGTGATTTAATCTGCTCATAATTTCTTCTCGAACAATGGTAATTAAAAGCTTGCAAAGGTTCTATCATTGTATCAAGTTTATCATGCATGCTAATCAACAAGTCAACTTATTGTCCTAAGTGTCAAAAAGGCCCTGTCAAGTTTCATCCCAGCACAATCCCTCGATGACTGTACATGGTGGGTTAACCTAGGATCAGATGCCGAACTGATGTAGGACAGTCAAGGGAAGAGATCTATTAGAGTTTGGAAACAGGCGAAAACCAAAAAGGCTAGAAAATTGAGTTCAGTCCAGAGTTTTGATCTAGACTGAATTATGGAAGTTGGAATATTGATGCAAATTGATAGTAAATGCTATTGATGAATCCACCTAATATGAACTTACGTCTTCATGGGGAATGCATAGGGTTTGGATGTGCTTAGAGATAGATTTAAGGCATTGCTGTCCACCAGAAATCAGATCTGGGTTTCATATCTATGAACTAGCATGGTAAGTCGCATGAAGGAAAGAGAATCTAACCCAAGGATTTGGGATTAAAGTTTAAGTGACAAACTGAAATCTAAATAAAGAAATAAAGGGTTTCAAAGGGGCTCCTAGACAACTATTCTATGCAGTATATTTATGACTGGATTGCTGGTTCTCTAGGTATCAAGAACAGCAATTTGGGAGCAATAGAGAATAAAGGAAAACAGAAATAAATCTAAAGAAAAAAAAAGGAACTAAAAGAAAACACAGACTATCATGAAGAACAAATATTAAGATAAAAGATGATACTGGACTCACTCCAGGACCTAGGAATCACACCTAGGGGCTCTTCTCACACCAGATCCATGCCTCAAAAGATATCAAATTCAGGAGCCACTAATTTGTGCATAAAGTTCACTCCACAAAACATAATATGTTCATATATCATTTAAGGCCCTTTATATAACCAAAAAAAAAAAAAACTGATTCAACTATACTTCAAAAACCCCAAAACTGCCCTTGATAAGGCACTGCTATTGTTCACAGTGCCATGAACAGCAACAATACAGTAAATCGACCCCATAACTAAAACTGAAAGTAACTAAAAATCTAAACATAAAATACAGAAATTCATAACTAAAATGAGATCTAATTGAAACCCCAAGCCACAGACTGGTCACGCATTATTTGCACGAACTTGGATCTCCATTAGTGAATGTACCCATTGTAACATCTCTCTTGCATCCAGAAAAGATTGCTATCAGTATGATGCTAAGAACTCAATTAAGTTTATGGATTATACAAACGAAGTTCATTTCTGAAA